>NC_056733.1:405889067-405908267 GCF_019279795.1 Protopterus annectens | reverse complement strand
TCTGACCCGTAACTTTCCACCACAGCACTGAAAATACTGAAGCAACAGAAACGGACAACCAAATTCTTTCTCTAGGAAAAAATTTGAGTTTCTGTTGCTTCGATATTTTTAACTTTCGCTAAAATAAGGTCGATCAATCAGCATTCGCTTGTTTAAGTGAATGAGAGGGAGGATAGAAAAATGGTGAGGATGCAGGGAGTAGAGGTGGCGAAGGTGGATGAGTTTAAATATTTGGGATTAACAGTTCAGAGTAATGGTGAGTGTGGAAGAGAGGTGAAGAAGAGAGTACAGGCAGGATGGAATGGGTGGAGAAGAGTGTCAGGAGTGATTTGTGACAGACGAGTACCAGTAAGAGTGAAAGTGAAGGTCTACAAGAGGGTAGTGAGACCAGCTATGTTATATGGGTTGGAGACAGTGGCATTGACAAAAAGGCAGGAGTCAGAGCTTGACGTGGCAGAGTTGAAGATGTTAAGAGTTGCACTGAGTGTGACGAGGATGGACAGGATTAGGAATAAGTATATTAGAGGGTCAGCCCAGGTTGGAAGGTTTGGAGACAAAGCCAGAGAGGCAAGATTATGTTGGTTTGGACATGTGCTGAGGAGGGATGTAGAGTATATTGGGAAAAAGATGCTCAGGATGAAGCTGCCAGGTAACAGGAAAAGAGGAAGGCCTAAGATAAGGTTTATGGATGTGGTGAGAGAGGACATGCAGGTGGTTGGTGTGACAGAGCAAGATGCAGAGGGCAGGAAGAAATGGAAACAGTTGATCTGCTGTGGCGACCCCTGATGGGAGCAGCCGAAAGAAGAAGTTTTGTGGTTGTGCATACTCAGGGTTATTAATGATGGTTCACTTGGGTATATTTTTCATATCGGTGATTGTTCTTACTTGAACATGTTAAAGAAGGGCTCGCTTAGTTACATGCTTGATTTTTGTGCTTGTGCATACTTAGACATATAACAGAAGTGATTGCTAGTGCACATGTTTTATTTTTGTGATTCAGCATACCTGGACATATAAATGAAGGGGTCACTTGGGTAAATGTGCCATTTTTGTGCTGCTGCATAGCTGAGATGTATTACTGATGGTGTCACTTGGGAAAATGGTTCATTCTGATTCTTGCACATGCCAAACATTTTAATGAAGAGATTGATTGGGTAATTGTTTCATTTTTTAGTATTTGTGCTGGGACAAAGCCGATGCTCAGGCTTTGGTGGAATAGGATGGTTACTGGTGCTGAGAACAAATGGCTGAGTTCATGTAGGATGCAGCCAGGGATGTTGTCAGGTCCCAGGAGGCTGTATTTTTTGCTTTTGAGAGAGCATTAAAGATCTGCTTCCTGGTGATGAGGGGAGGGGGGCAGGTGCTGGGGTTGTCCTGGTTGTGTGTGTGTTTGTGAAAAACAAAAATACCTACATGCACCATGTGAATAACAGTCCATAGCCACTGTTTAAATGTAAGGTTATATTTATTTACTTATTTTAGTAATTAATTATATATATATTTTCTATTTGTTTATATTGTCTCCATGATTGTGGGAACAGGGGGTAAAGTTTTCACATAACCTGTCTGCTAGCAAGTTGGCTATATCTTCTGCATTTCTGTATGCGGTGTTTTTGACCAGTTCAGAGCAGATTTGGGTGTTACCTTTGAGATAGGCGTATGTGAAGAAGGCCTTGCGATTGTCCTTAGTGGATGAGGCCAATTTGGACTCAAAGTTAGCCTTAGAGGATTTCACCAATGACCTTATTTGCTTGTTCAGACAAAGAAGATTGCGTCCAACTTGGCATTTGCTCCTTCTTGATCATGGACAGCAATTTTTTTCCTTTTATTATAGAGTTTGTCTATTGCTACTGTCCACCAGACAGGTTTACTCTTCCTTGAGGAAGATGATTTGGTCTTGTCAGGTAATGCTGAGTACATGCAGCTATGTAGATGCTCATATAGTTTTTTGGTGTAGGCTTGGACATTAGTGCTAGTTCCAACTAAAGCAACGGTGTCTGTGAAGCTGCTTATACATGCTCTCATGAAGCTGTAGTCAGCTTTGGAAAAGTTTTTTTTATTTGACCCTGGCAAGGGGGGGGGGGGGCAGTCGAAATGGTGACTTCAAAAGTGATTGCATTAGGGATGGATCTTACCAAGGAGGATGACACTGTAGGGGGTGCTACAGTGGCTACTCATGTTGCTTAGTACCAGGTCCAGGGTATTTTCACTGTTTACAGTTTCAGGTCCAACAATAGTCAACAGGTAAAGTTAACTGGCACAAGAAAGCACTGCTCTGAAACTTGGATACTGCTTTATGGACTTGTTCATGGGACAGTTTGAAGCTGCGTACACAAAATTACATTGATTAGTGGAATGTTGGCATGTGGGTGTTCCAGGAATTTGGGGCTATAGGGGTATCAACTTTGAATCTCCTTTAGTAAAATGGCTATGAGCTCTGTGTCTCACTAGGTGTTATCAAACTGAAATAGTTCTGAGCATCTAGGGAGCATGAAATGATACTACTACTACAAGCCGTTATACATTTTAATTTTGTAATTTGAAGGCAGATGTGTGTGTGTGTGTGTGTGTGTGTGTGTGTGTGTGTGTGTGTGTGTGTGTGTGTGTGTGTTTGTGAAAAACAAAAATACCTACATGCACCATGTGAATAACAGTCCATAGCCACTGTTTAAATGTAAGGTTATATTTATTTACTTATTTTTAGTAATTAATTATATATATATTTTCTATTTGTTTATATTGTCTCCATGTGCAGCTATGGTGTTTGGCAGTAGGTGATGGATATGCATATTTTTCCACTGTCCCTGGATTTGCGTTATCTGCATTATTTGCCTTCAGATTTTGGCCCTGCCCTTGAAAGCATTGATTCTATATAAATCAATGATGTTTATAATTATTCTGTAGTTTGGCAAAATATTTCCTTTGGTTATTTTTGCATACTTGGACATGTTACTGAAGGGGTCACTGGCATACATGGTTCATTTTGTTGTTTGTGCATAGTTGGACATATTATTGAAGGATCCTTAGGGTAAATGTTTCACATTTTTCACTTCCACATAACCCATTCCCATCATGATTTTTCTTTACTTTGATGTAAGATGCATGATAAGATATCGGGAAGCACTATTAGGACACCGTGGGGGTCATGGCTACCTCAGTCAGAACTGCTAATCCATTACTCTTTGACAAACCTGTTCTTCCATTGTCTGTTTCAATAATCAAGTAAACTCATTTACATAGGAGTCCCAATGTCTGCAGTTGCCTTTCATATGAGATGATTCACGTTTCCTCTGATGTTTTTCCCTTCCTATCCTAAGCAATGAGGGTCATTGTTATTCAGTTTGTTGGACATATGTCTTTTCTGTAGCCCTTTGAAATATTGAGGTGCCAACTCTTAAATTCAGAGTTAATTGTGTTTGTTGGCATAATTTCATTTGCATCAAACGTCTTTACACAGAATGTCTGCCATTTGGTCTTATGTTGTTTTTTGCAATTTAGTTTGAATGAAGAGAACTCAACTGCTATCGCTAATTTTTTCAGCTTTACAGGATGTTTCCCATTGTACTAGGCCACTACCTTTGCATATGCATGTGCTCACTCCCTGCATCTTTGTCACTAGACTATTTGGTGGTGCCTTTTGGATAAATGAGTCCTGGAGAGCTTGCTCGATGTAGTCATATGTAATTTACACACTCCAATCAATAGTTTTGTATTTCTAACTATTTATTTATTTACTAATTATTCTTGTTTCTGCATCAGTCTATATCTCTATATATATCTATATAAATATATAGATATATATAGTATTGTTTATAGGTTTACTGACATAACGTTGAATGCTAAATGGTTGAAACTGAATTGGTTGAACACACTATATTAAATGATGAAAATGTTGAAATAAAATTAGTCTAAACGCACAATGTTGAAATTATCAAATTTGCCCATTTCTGCACTGTAGTGCAATCTCGGAGTTGATATATTTAAGTAGGGGAGTTGTGGGGGGTGCAGGCGGGCGTATCTCCCTTGCAAAATAGTACAGTTGATCTCATTGCTTTTTCAATAAAATGATTGTATCCATTTTGATAATTCAGTGTTTTGGGTTGAGATGTTATTTTTCAACCAAATGACTATTAGACATTATGACAATCAACATTATGTCGGTAAACCTTTTATATATATATATATATATATATATATATATATATATATATATATATATATATATATATATATATATATATATATATATATATATACATAAGCAACTTTATATGTACTTGTTTCAACACTGCTCAACCAAATGGAAGCAGCAGGGAACACAAAATAACACTGGACTTGATGCTCTCTACATTTAGTACAACAGTACTACTGTAGTTGGTGACAAATTCAGCTAGTACTACCTCTATCCCAACTAGTTTATAAGTACTGTAATTAAGAATTCCTACTATGTATCTTCACTAATATATCAAGATGTTTTTTTGTCTATGTTCTTATGAAATGATTCATTAACGTCCTATTTCATTATGAAATATATCTATATGAACCATTTCTCCAAGGGCCTCCACTGTAAATGGGTGCTGCCCAGTTGGACATTCCCTGTAAACAAATGTAAAATTATGGGTCCCCTACAGATTATTGAAATCTTAAAACTTTGACTTTCATGTGGCCAAGACCATGTGATCGAAGTTTTAAAACTTTGAATGTTTTGAATGGAGATCTCCATACAGTGTGGAACTGGAAAATTAACCTTTTCTTCACTGTAGTGTGATCTTGGAGTTGGTATATTTAAATAGCAGGGGGTGTGAGGGGTGAAGGGGGGGCTTGCTCCCCTGCAAAAACGTCCAGGAATTTATTTGTTTTGCTTTATTTTTTTTCAGGTGTTCAAACTTTTGAAATGTCAGTCATATGGGCTGGGTTTCAATAAAGCCAAATCACCATGTCAGAATAGCGTAGCAGCTTCTGCATGGCATATGGCCACCGAGCGATACAGTAAACAAGGCTGGGGGTGTGCACAAGCCTGCCAGCACTGTTCTGATACAGACACCACTGAATAATGCTAATATCTCATTTGCTGGTGAAAACCATGCAAATGAGATGAATTAGTGATTCAGTAAACAGGCAGGCATCCGTGTCAGAGCAGTGTCCATTGCAGAAATGCATTCGGTTACTAACTGAGTACATTTCTGCCAAAATCAAAACGAGGGCATGACAGCTCAAAGTAAAGCATGTATTATGACTATTAGGCATGTCACTGGCCAGAAATATGGCCATTAACATAGAAAACAGTTGCAAAATTATGAAAATCAAAGTTTATTTTTTTGGTCAGTTTCGGCCATTTAAGCGTAGCGCAACATCGCACAAACGAGATTGTGCAGAAAATAAGAAAAAATGTAAAAATACAATTTTATGGGAAATATGAAGTGGGTAGCATGCAGAACCAAAACAATAACAAGTAACACCAGTAGCTAAGAAGATAGGCTCTGGAGTAGTGGTGTAACAAGTAACTAATTTAGTGGGGTATGCAAATGAGCTAAATGTATTAAATAGCAAAGTGGGAGACTGTGTTCACCTGCACCTAACTGTGTAGGAGCTATAATGCTGTAGTGTAAGCAGGAGAAGCAGCTGACATGAAAAGGGGGTGTGTCATGCTTGGTGTAAGCACATTAGAGATCCGCTCCCTCTATTTGCACTCAGCTAAGCACAGCTAAGCAAGGGGGTGTATCTGAGCTAGTTCAAGAAATGCTGATCATGTTCAAGTCCCGAGGGGGTTCCTTTCTGCTAAAAAAAAAACAAAAAACAACAGGAACTAGCAGAAGTGTTTACATGTGAGCAGTGGATTTGCGTGGCACACTGCAGGACTTAGATGGGGCGAAAATGGGAAGAAACAAAATGGGAAAAGCAGAATAAATTCACTCAAGTACAAATAATATAGCTGGCAGGTGGAATGTATCATAGTCAGCCAATCACACAGGCGGCATCTGCAGCAAACCAGTATAAACTATGTAAGCACCTTTCAGTCTGGGTTTTCCCACAAATTCTGTATCCCTGGTGTACACACTAGGGGGAATTTTAACTGACAAAATGTTAAAGGCTGCTGTTGTTTTGATACATCAGCATGTGCTACAGGCTGAGGTTGGTGAGGATGATAATGCTGACAACCATCCCAGACTAAGAAGGAGGGGAAGAGTGTTAAGACCCAGGGTAACCTACCAGGGGCTGCATGATCTGGAGATACTAGAGCACTACTGGGTGGACAGGGACTTACTTCAGCAACTCTGCGAGCTGTGCCGGCCTCAACTCAGACCCAGAGCCAGCAGAGGGGAACCCATTCCAGTTGAAACCAAGGTATGTATAGCCTTCAGAATACTAGCTACAGGTATCTTCCAAAGACCTACTGGGGACATCATGGGGGTCTCACAGGCATCTACTTCCAGGGTTCTCCACCAGTTCCTGGATGTCATGCAAACACATGCTGGTGAGCACATATACTTCCCCAGCACCTGAGAGGAGAGGACCAGCAATATGCATCTCTTCCACCATGTAGCAGACTACCCAGAGGTACTGGTTGCCATAGACTACATGCACATCCACATCAAGGCACCACCTGGTGAAGAGGGTAGAGTGTATGTCAACCGCAAGAGCTATCACTCCATCAACTGCCAGGTCATGTGCAATGCCCAGGAAATTATCATGAATGTGTGTGCTGCCAGCCCTGGTAGTTATCATGACTCCCACATCTGGCATGCCTCACAGCTTTAGCAGGCGCTTGCCAGGGGGGACATCCCATATGGCCATCTGGTGGGGGATGCTGGCTATGCACTGGAGCCATGGATGATGACACCCATCAGAAATGCAAACACACAGACTGAAGAATGCCGTAATGAGGCACATGCAAAAAACAGAATCTTATAGAGCGTGTGTTTGGGATGCTCAAGTCATGGTTCCACTGCTTTGACATATCTGGTGGACCCTGGAGTACTCTCCAGCCACATGTGCCAACATGTTCATAGTATGTGCCCTGCTACACAGTATGAACCTGCAGAAACAGCTGCAGCAGGAGCATCAAAGGGAAGGGTCAAACAGCCCCCTGACATTGCCAAAACCCCACAGGCACAGACGGACTTGGAGGAGGAACCCCCTGAGTCTGCTCCTGTAGGCAGACAGAGGCGTGTCCAGTATGCCCAGACCTTGGCAAAGAGCCAATGCATAGCACACACACTGACACTGCAGGGTCCCAGGAACTGACACCTCTCTCTGACTCGCACACACAGTAAAATGGATGCCAGACACATCACACTACCTGTATCTTACCATGTATAGGCTGTGTACTGCATGCATCCGACAGAGCCAGCCCTCAAGCACCATCCTCACAACTGCCCCAGGCACAAGGTAAGTCAGTCTTCTTAACAATAAGTGAATGGAGTAATACATTATGTTAGCATAGCTATGGTATCGCTGCATGCATACAATAGAATGAGGTGGCCTACCGGGATAGCAGCAGACAACTGACAGCTATGTGGGACAACAGGAAATTTCTGGCCAATACTGGCTTTCCCAGAGAATGCAGTAGTCCCCTAGGTGACAAATCTCACTGTAGTATATGTGAGGGGGGGGGGGTTAACAAACTGGGCAGTCATAGGTCACATCCATGGATGTCACTGTGGGGATCCCATACTCACCCCTCAGCCTCACCCAGCAAGTCTGCTGTAGAAAACCATAAAGAAAAGTCTGGCAAAGGCCCACAAATGGGGACAATGATGAAATATGCCCATACAGACTTACACAGTAATATCACAGCAGGTCTTGCAGTTGCAGTAAGGCTCTGAAGGGTAAGAAGTCTGAAACCCAAATGTCTGCCATTACAATCTAACCTGTGGTCTTTAGTGATATGCCTGTAGTCTCCAAGACAGGCACAATACTATGCTAAATGGAACCGAAATGTAAAGGTAACATCACCACAGTCCATGCAAATGTGGACAGTTGACAGGTGTGCCCCCCCCACACCCATGTTCCCATAGGAATGCAGTAACAGTAATGTTTTTAGGGTATATGCAGCAGAGCACACATTTCCAGGGCTGTCCCAATCAACTTCATAATTTGGTGCATGTCCACAATATGCAGGAGTCAATGAGCTATGTATATGTGTGGTCAATACTGTCAGTATGTGGCCTGCACTTATTCCTGGCTGTCGTGTCTTAGTGGCCTAGGTACAGTACTGTGGCTGACAGGGTCCATGTTCCAAGAACTACAGTGCCAACTATTCTGCATGTCAAATACAGCTATGGTAGGAGTTATACACACTGTCCAGATGTCAATATCTGTTACTGCAGGAAAGCTGGACAGGTCAGGGACAGGGGGCCACACTTATGGACAGTACACAGCTCAGAGTAACCTACACAGTGCCTAGCATACCCCTCAACTGTACCGACATTTTTCAGAATGTCCAGAGATTTGTATCATATTCATGGTCTCTTTATCATAAAATCGTGGTTGTCTAGCAAATCACTGGCAAATCACAAAAGACTAAAGTCAGAAAACAATGACAGACTATAGTTTCAGACTTCATATCCTTTAGGAAATGCATGCTAATGCAAAACCTGTTATTGTATCACATGTCTTGATTTATAAGGCCAAAAGTTAACAATGGTCCCTATATATAAGCCTTTGTCCCCAAATTACTTATGGCTTTGTTCAGATGTCTGGCTCTAAATAGTTGGGAGGTATGGTGCCTAGTAGGACAGCAGGTACCTGAAGGTCAGTGTACTGCCAGGTCATAAAAGGCTGCCAACTTACTGTGTCACCACTGACAACATGTCACTGGGCAACATCCATACCCCTGGAATGGCAGGTTTTCACAGAAGGAGCACAAGTATGCCTTGTATATCTGTTCTGCTTGTCCTAACATTGCATTTGCCTGCCAACTATTTGCAATACAAGAAAGGGTCTTGTCAAAACATCAGTGACAGACAGTAGGGAAGCAGATGTCATGCCTATAAGAGAAAGCAAGCAAATACCAAACTGGTTTTCCCAACTGTCTATGTGTGGCAGAACAGTATTAACACCCTGTCCCCATGTGTGTGTGCCTTTGTCTGACTGTCATATATGGACCTGTCCAGATGCCAGTCTGTGATGGTTTGACAGTTAGGCTAACATGTAGCCTCATAATAACATATAGCAACACAAACCATCTGAGGGCAACATCAAATGTAGTGGTACAATGATGGACAACCTGCTAAATAGGTACACTCAGAGCTGTGAAGTCCACAACCTTGTATGTGATGTTATGGCATTTACACTGGTCACATCAGAATTATAAATACATAACAGCAGCAACTGTAAGCAAAGTCTGTGACTGGACTACAGAAGGACAAAGAGACACACATAAGGGGAAGGGGAATCACTGGCCAGACAAATGGAGAATGTGCACACCAGAACAAATTGTGCAGTAACATAGGTGCCATGCAGTGTATGAGTCAATAAACATCACCTGCAAGTACACAACACAGACACATGTCAGTGGAGGTCTGCAACAAAACAAAAACCCAAACAGAGGACACCTCAGAGGCAAAAATACATGAGAACTCCACAAACGTACACACCACAGACCATGCAGATGCCACACACCAGGGTCTTGCAGACATTAAGGCCTTACCCCAAACCCCAAACACCTGCCCAACACAGATAGGCTAACAGCACTGTCCCTCTACCTGATTCCATACAGACTCTGCTGAGGTGACCCCTGTCTGCCATACAAAGCAATCCAGACCCTGCCTTGGTGGGACTGTTGCACATCTGGAAGTCAAGGCCCACTTGATCAACACATAGGCTCAGCATCAACCTGGTCTATGATATCAGTATGGCTTTTTGGTGTGACAGATATGTGTCCCACACACTCCCACATTTGCAAAATACATTCCCTGTCTACATCAAGCCCAGTGCTCAATACCCCTAGTGATGTGCTCCCTGTGTAAGTGCATGGGAAACACAAAATACAGTCCTGTGATTCCACCTGTGTCCTTGCTGGACAGGGGCTCTATGTGCTAACATGTCTTAACATGGGCTACACTGCCATCTGAGTGGGTTATAACGGCTTCAGGGCCAATACCCTACTAATGTCATATCAACCTATCAACGTATATGCAACTGTCTGTCAGTGGTTCACCACAGTACTCTGTACTGCTCTGCCACTGACATACCTGGAAGTCACACAGTGCTATGTGGAATATACTACACATATAATGGACATTTATGCACAAAGTCATAAATAAAAGTGGGACAAAGGCCCAATAATAGGCACTTGTAAATATTGCTCTTACAAACTGAAAAAGTTGGTAAAATAACGGGTTTTGATTAGCAGGAATTGTCTGAAGATTATGAAGTCTGAAACACTAATGTCTGTCATTATTTTGTAGCATCAGTCTTTAATTATTTGCAACTAACTTACCATAAAAACACAAGTTTATGTAGACTGGATGAAACTTCTACACAAACACCTGGACAATATGCCAAAAAACTGTACAGTTGAGAGGTATGGCTACACCAGGATATGACTTTTCAGGTAAGAAGAATACCACACAAGCAGGAGATCCCCAGCCAGTATATCACCAAGTTGCTGGACTGTTTACACAGCTTTATCAGTCAACCGGCTGTAGCCACACCTCTCAACTGGTCTTTCTGGGCAAGAATGTGTTTAGTTGGGCTCATAATATTGGTCTGTGCATCATTCATCTTGTATTCCTCTGATAAAGCACTGTGATGCTCTGAGGATGTCTGTCACTAGGTAATGACACAATACATTCCAGTGTCAGACTTCAGATATGTCAGAAAATGTCTGCTAAAACAAATCCTGTACCTCTAGCAACTTCCTGTTTACTTCTGAGAATTATGGCTGTAGCATACAAAACCCCAGACCGGACTACAACTGTCTCTGGAATGGAGTCCCACACTTACTATAGAAGGTTATATTGGACATGCTCCTACACTTAGAGAATCACAGCCCATGTTGGAACCCAAATTGGACTATATAACTGTATTGTGCATATATGTGTTTGCATACAGACAGCTATGTATACCTTAACTGTCTCTACACACACCCATCAGACAGGATTACCCTCAGCTAGCTGTAGGTGGCCCATATGTGATATATTTGCATCTGTTGCATGTGATACACAGACATATATATGGGTAACATATAACAATATGTCAAGCATGCACACACAAACGTGGGGAAGAGCAAGACAGACTGTGACAGAGAGAGAGAGAGAGACACACACACAGAGAGACATACACAGAGAGTGAGTCATACACAGGGATAGCCTGAATGGGATAGAGTGGTGTCCTGCTGCGGACAGTGGCATACCGGTTGTCACCCATCACATGTGCTAGCATGAAGGTGATCTCCATTGTGTAATAGTACTGAGGTGGGGATTATAATATTACATCGCCTGCCTGTGTGTGTGTGTGTGTGTGTGTGTGTGTGTGTGTGTGTGTGTGTGTGTGTGTGTGTGTGTGTGTCTCTGTAGGTTTAAGTATTAAGAGGCTGTTCCTACTCAGTACACTTCCCATTGCCCTACTTCACAAGATCTGCTGATGTCATTCCCCTTAGAAGTACCATTGGACACCTGTCAGCTCTATAAGCTCTGTAGTATGTGCCATAGCTGCGTAACACTATAATACAAATAAATAGATAAGTAGGGGCTCTAATCTCAGTCCTGGCAAATGTAAGTGTGTGTGTGTGTGTGTGTGTCTGTGTGTGTGTGTGTGTGTGTGTGTGTGTGTGTGTGTGTGTGTGTGTGTGTGTGTGTGTGTGTGTGTGTGTGTGTGTGTATGTGTTTGTTTGCTTGTTTGCTTGTAGGTGAAACAGTTTTAGGCCATTCTCACCCAGTACACTTCCCAGTGCCCTACTTTAGCAGTCCTACTGATGTCATTCCCCTTAGAAGTACCTTTGGACAGCCCCACCCCTATAAGCTTTGTGGTGCATGCAATAACTATGTAACAGAATGGTACGAATAACTAGATAGGCAGGGGTTCTATTCTTAGTTCTGGCAAATGTGTGTGTGCATTCAAGTGTTTGTAAGGGTCTATGTTTGTAGGATGAAGTATTTTGAGGACTTTCCCACTCACAACCCTTCCCAGTTCCCTACTTTAGCAGTCCTGCTGATGTCATTCACCTTAGAAGTACATTTGGACACTTGTCAGCCCTATAAGCTCTGTAGCGCATGCGATAACTGTATAACACTATAGTGCAAATAACTAGAAATGGTCTGTGGTTCTATTCACAGTTTTGGCAAATGTATGTGAGTGTGTAAAAGTGTTTGTGAGTGTGTATGTTTGTAGGCTGAAGTATGTTGAGGGCTTTCCCACCCACAACACTTCCCAATGCCCTACTTTAGCAGTCCTGCTGATGTCATTCACCTTAGAAGTACCTTTGGACAATTGTATGCCCTTTAACTCTGTAACTCGTGCTATAACTGCATAACACTATAGTAGAAATAATTAGATAGGTAGGAGTTCTAATCCAATCCTACCAAATGTAAATGTGTGTGTAACAGTACCATACCTAGTGCACTACTTTAGCAGTCCTGCTGATGTCAGCTGTCAGCCCTATAAGCTCTGTGGCACATGCAATAACTACATAACAGTATAAATAGGTTCTGGCAAATGTATGTGTGTGGTGTGTGTGTGTGTGTGTGTGTGTGTGTGTGTGTGTGTGTGTGTGTGTGTGTGTGTGTGCGTATGCGTGCATGTGTGCGTGTGTGTGTGTGTGTGTGTGTGTGTGTGTGTGTGTGTGTGTGTGTGTGTGTGTGTGTGTGTGTGTGTGTGTGTGTGTGTGTGTGTGTGTGTGTGTGTTTGTGTGCAAGTGTTTGTGTGTATGTTTGTAGGACAAAGTATTTTGAGGACTTTCCCACCCTACCTAATGCCCTATTTTAGCAGTCCTGCTGATGTCATTCCCCTCAGAAGTACCTTTGGACAGATCTCAGCCCTATAAGCTCTGTGATGTGTGCAATAACTATGTAACGGTATAATACAAACAAGTAGATAGGCAGGAGTTCTATTCTCAGTTCTGGTAAATGTGTGTGTGTGTGTGTGTGTGTGTGTGTGTGTGTGTGTGTGTGTGTGTGTGTGTCTGGAAGGGTGGTGTTCAACGGGGCCGTGCAGAGGAGCTGAACATGTATGGTGGTGACCTGCCTGTGATAGAGATGTGTGAGTGTCTGTCTGCACACAATCTAGCCATGTGGATGCCCATGACAGGGCTATGTTTGACAGCCATGGACCGTACATGGCAGGATGTATGGTTCACTGTCTCCCAGCAGAGACATGGGAACTGGTTCTGCCAGGTGTCTCACTGGCACCACCAGACCCAAGGACATATGGAGTACTACTCCACGATGGTGACTGCTGTCTGCTGGATCTGCATCTCTGATGGGATTGGTCAGAACCATGTGTCTATAGCCTTCTCCAGTGTGGTGTGGACAGCACCCTCCCTTTGGTAGTGCTGGTGTACTGTCACTACAGGACTGTGAATGTGCATGGCCATGTGGGCTCTCAGCTGATCATGTTGCTGACCTACATCCACCTAGTTGATGCCCTACTCCCACCACATGCTCAAGCACAGACATTGCATGTTTGAGCAGTGACAATGTCTCACCCTACTGTCTATCCACGACATCAGCAAAGTGATGTATGGCATCACAAATGCCATGGAGGTCATCACTCATGGCAGGAAGCGCTGCAAGCATGACCCTGAGCATTTGTCTGGTGTTGCAGTCAGTACGTGCCTGTGCTTCCATGATGGACTGTCACATATGTCTGTTGACACCTGCTGTGGCACTTACAACAGGGATTGATGGGCAACAGTCCTCTGCCTGTGTGTGACTTTGCCTGCTCTCTGGCTATAGCTAGTGTCTAGACTCACACTTGCCATAGTCACCACATTAGCCTGTTCTATGCCACCATCCTCCAACTATCCATTATATGTGTCTTCTGGGGACTGGGTATGTGTAGGCATACTTACTTTGTGTGGGGACATTGTGGGTGAAACTGGGATACCAACCAGTGGCACAGATTCAGGCCCCAACAACCCCACCTGTGCCACATTATGACCACCATCATCTTGAGAGTCTGCTGAGACACTGACATTGGATTGTGAGGGGGAGAGACACCAATACCCATGTTCACCTGTGAGGGGAAGACAACATATGTAAATTAATACCCTGCAGTATTATGCTTGCTGGTACACACACACACACACACACACACACACACACACACACACACACACACACACACACACTCACTCCTGGTAAAGTCTGGCCCAGCTTTGCCACCTATGGGCCCTTCATGCCAGACCTTACTGTAGTTTTGACTGCCACAATCCATCTCTTTAACAGCTACTGTAAGGCCCCCAACAAAGGGTGACAAATCTTACTGTGTGATGGGCCTATTAACAGAATTGTAAGTGTGACCAAGACCAAGGCTATTGGAGTGAGCTATACAGTGTCACCAAGTGCATATGCAAGTACTGTAAGAGCTGATTTACCGCTATTCAGACCAGACACAATGACACGGTTTAACAATATGTGATAAAAACTAATGAAGGAACAAGAGAATGCTGTATCAATGCAGTACCTACACAGTTCAGACTCAAAGGGATTCATTTCAGACAACATTGCAGGACAGTCTGTAATACATACAGGAAACATGTAAAGTACTAGGTGGATAGCTTCATAAGATGACACCAGGCTATTGGCCTGGATGCTCTCATAGGCCTAGCCCAGACTTTTGCCCATGTCCCTTCAAAGCCATCACATGTATCCCCTATCCAGCTGGGACACATGCGGGATCTCAGGGGTGTCTTTTCCATTTCTCATGCAGTTGTCCAGCTTCTTCTTCAAGAGGGCTATACACATACTCTGCTAGACATGGGGAGGGAGTGTATTTTACAGACAGTGTATTGTGTGAGACACTACACTATCCCACCAACAAGTACTATACATGTCACAGACCAGGTGAGGGCCTTGCATGCATGTTGCATGAGTGGGGTTTGTCTTACGGATATGCAAAAACACCATCAAGGCTGGTTTGGAAATGTCTTTGTATGCCAGACACAGGCTGCCTATAAGCAGCCTGTGTGAGACTGAGTACAGGAACAGGGATTTCAGCCTATCTGTATAGGATAGGTGATGCAAACCCTGGGTTTGCCTGGTCAGGAACCACTGTGGTCTCTGTAACTACTGCATTTGCTTGGCAAGGTACATGCCAAAGGAGTCATTGTACTCAGTAATCTGTCTGATAAGGGTGGAGTACAGGGATGTTGTGGCCTGCTGGTTCCTGGATGACATACCCATATTTGTGAGGTGGGACATGTATACAACCTTCTGTACAATGGTGCCCACACAGTAGGAAACCATCAGGTTGCTACCAACCTTGGTGCACAAGTTGCCTCACACCTGATTGCATGCTCAGTACATTGTTATTACTGTGATAATTAGTGTGGATAACATCTACCACAACAGGGAATATGATGCATCTCCTGGCATTCAGTTTGAGGCAATGCTTCTTGCACCAGTCATTAATTTGCACAAGGGCCTCTTGGAGGATGCTTGCATCAGTAGGGGAATGTAAGACAGTGGCCAGCTTGCAGTCATCTGTAAACCTGGTCAGCCACAGACCACTGGTTTTGTCTTGTACCTCAGAAATGTATATCTCAAACAGTAGAGGCCCTCAGACTAATCCTTGGGGTACACCACTCTGTAAGAGTTTACTACTAGAGGTGGCTTCCACTACTTTGACCAGGTGGGTGCTATCATTGAGCCAGTTAGCTACGCATCTGGTAACATACAGGTTGATGCCTAGCTGTGTAGGTTTATGTATCATGGCCATCTTGGGATTATTGCGAGAGATGTGGGCTAGGTGAAGGTAGACAGTGTGCACCATCTTACCCTTGTCATTGTGTTTGTTGACCGCTTTAGATAAGTTGACCAGGTTTAACAGGCCCGATCTCCCTTTGACAATACCACACTGTGTGGGATCAAGCATTTTGTGGTTAACAATGTCTCTGTTTATAAGGTCCTTGATATTGCCTTCCATATCCTTGCAGATCAGGCTAGTTAGGCTGATGTGCATATGACTGGCTGGGTCAGTGGATTGCTCCGCCTTTGTGTATAGGGATGACAGTGACTGTCCTCTGTGCAGATTTGGTGACACTGGTGCTCAGGCTTTGGTTGACTACAGTGCTACAGTGTGTAATGGAGCTGAGAGCTCATGCCTGAGTACATGTAGGATGCAGAGAGGGTTGGTATCTGGCCTATGGAGACTTCTGTGTGTTGCCTTTGAGAGGGCATTATGGACCTGCTTCCTGATGATGATGAGGGAAGGGGGGGCAGTTGCTGTGCATGTCTATGTGTACCGATGGAGGGACAGGGGGGTGATGTCTACACTTAACCTGTCTGCAGCAGGTTGGCTATATCTATGCCATATGTGTATGTGGTGTTACTGACCACCACTACAGAGCAGATTTGGGTGTTGCTTCTGGGATTGCAGAAATATGTGTGGAAAGCCTAGTGACTGGCCTTCATGTATGTTCCAATTTGCACTCAAAGATAGCCTTAGGGTAATTTACCTGTGAGGTATGTGCTTGTTCAAACCAAGGTGACATTGCTTCCAATTAGGCACCTGCTCCATCTTGGCTCTGTCCAACAATTATTTCCACCTATTATAGTATTTGTGTATTTTGGGAATCCAAAAGCCGAGCAACAATTAGCAACAACAAGTAGGTAGACTACCTACTTGTTGTTGCTGGTACAAGGGCTCCGTGGTACGTTTTTGGATTCCAGTTGTTCTTGTCTTTTGCATTTGTGTATTACTGCTGTCCACCACAGAGGTTTACTTTACCTTGACGGAGATGATTTTGTCCTGTCAGGTATTGCTGAGTCCATACAGCTATGCGGGTGCTCACATAGTATTGTGGTGTAGGCTTGGACACTGCTGCTAGTCCTAACTCATAAGATGGTGGCTGTAGGTTACTTCTACCTGCTCTGAGGAGATTTATATTCAGTTTTGGAAAGTTATTTTTGTTTGACCCTGACTGGAGGTGGCAGGGAGATGGTGATCTCAACACTGATGGCTATGTTGTCTGATCTTACCAGGGAGGACAACACTGTAGGAGTGCTACAGTGGCTAGTCATGTTGGTTAGGACCGGGTACAAGCTATTTCCACCTGTCGTAGGAGTGTTAACCAGCTGATCCAATGCATTGCCATTGACAAAGCCAAGGGGTCTCTGTGCATTCATGTTCCGGTAGAATAGGTCATGCACACTATGATTGGGCAATTAAAGTCACCCAGGAGCAGGGTAGACAGTTGAATCTTGATAGATCCAAGCAAGTCCGTATAGGTATAGTTGGTGTCCAGAGTCATGGTTGGAGGGCTGTAGCTAGCTATGATTTGAGTAAGTGTTTTGTCAACAGTGTACTGCACTTGGGATGTCTCCCATGTGTCATACTATTTGGCCAGCCTGGAGATGTGTATGTTTATGATAATGTTTAAAACTCTACCTCCTGTGCCTTTGCAGCCCTCCATTTGGGATCTAAATGTATGGTAGGATGAGTAACTTGGCAAGGTTAGTGTGCTCTCCACAGCTGCAAACCAGGTGTCAGTGACTGCACAAATGTCAGCATCCTCCAGGACAAGGTACACTTGCAATGATATGAGTTTCATGCTAAGACTCCTGGCTCCTGTTAGAGCAAGACATCTGCACAAAGGCACACATCAGTGGTGGGCAAAGGCTGGAAAATAGTGACACTTTATATATCTAGCTGTAACACACTTAGTTGCTAGCAAAGATGGTTTCGCATTTACAGGAATACTCCACAGGATATGACATCTGACATTCAAATGTATGCTATTGTGTTATGACTTCAGTCTTTACTGGGTTGCCAGTGATTTGCCAAACAATACACAACTTTCTGAGGCATTGACTGCAAATATGAGGCAATCATGTGGTCAGTCTGCAACACTCTTGAAAGGTATGAGTTCAGTATATAACATACAGTTCAACACACACTTCTGCACCAGTTGTTTACTATGCACATTCCCTATATAAGTCTCCTACACTTGTAAGACAAGCATATGTATCATAGTAGCATTCACAGGTGACATGAATATTTACAACATCCCAGGTAGCTGGCCTAGCAGTGTCATAGTCAGTATTGGACAACAGATACTCCAGTAGTAGGCATACATGAACTGATCTTTGCTGGGTTGACTCAGGGGCCAGAGCTGTGATCTATGTCACTGCAGACAGGACCAGCAGGAATGGCTGTAGGTGCTGAACAGAAACATATGAGTCCAGCAAGTCTTGTTGTGACCTAGTGTTTAACTTCCTATTTCATATTATTGCATCCCCCTTCTGCATTCCATTAGATGCTTAATTGATTGACATACCTGTTATAGTGCTGAAGAGTTTCCTCAGAATAATGCAAATGTTTAGGTTTGTGTAGTCACAGTCTGTCTTTGTGTAGATGGGTTCAGGCCTGTTTTGCATAGGCAGCAGCTTGCCTTTTGTAGGTAATGCTCATGAGCAGGTGATGGCCTGTGCACCAATTGGTGTCTCCCACTTGCATCCAGAGCAGCTGTTTTGTCTTTCCATTAGCCAATGCCATAGCAACACTGTGCTTTAATTAAGTCCTTCATGTGGGCATTGCCACTTTTCCTTGCCTGTGAGGAGGCCATTATGGAGGTGTGGGGGTTACAGCTTCACAGAAGGTAGGTGGAAATACCTCTCAGAACAAGTAATGAAGAGACAGCCCAACAAAATTGAAGGACAAAGTTCCAGAATTGGGTACAGATTGTAAGTAAGTATTGCTGTTATACACATAGAAGATTGCTATATTAACAGGGATTGTCTGGACATACATTTTCTGCGTGACTTGATGTCTGACAGTGATATGTCTTTGATATAGCTCTCAACTGTCCAGATGTCTTCAGAATGCCCAGAGGTTTGCCTCTTATGTTTGATGTGTTCCTCAGACAATTTTTTTGAGAAATCAGTAGGATAATGTGAGGATTGAAGTCAGTACATGTTGACATCCATTTGTGTTTCAGACATCATATCCTTCAGGGATGTTATGTTACAAAAAACCCTGTAACACCAGTAACTGTTTCAGTTTGTAACACCATTATGTGGGATATGTCCCTCTTTT
>NC_056733.1:405826567-405884067 GCF_019279795.1 Protopterus annectens | reverse complement strand
AGACATGTGGAGAAAATATCTGTTAATACTTTCTGACTGCTTCTACAAATATTCAAGATTTCTTTAATGTATATATGCACACATCTCAGTACCATTCCCTCAATTTGAACTCTGTCTGGGTATGCTAAAATGAACAACAGGGGTATTTTTCATCACACTGAGCTACTGGGAAACTGATGTCTCTTGCTTGACTGATTTCTACGTAATACTCTCTGGGTTAGACACCCTGACCTTATAATCCTGACATTCATGCATGGCAGATATTTATTGTACTGTGTATTAATCCTTTGAAATAATACAATCTGGAAAGCAAAGGTTAACACAAGATTGCAATGCTGCCGGGGGCACACTATAATACTGTAGACATTACTATTCAGGGTTCAGATCTTAGTGCATACAATATTACATATTTCCTTTATATCGTGTTTTACAGCTCCACATTCTACTATTTTGCATATGAGCTGGTTCTCAGAACAGCTGAAGTTAATTCATGCTGTCAACACCATATATGCTGTGAAGAACCTGTACACATTTTATTTATACAACAACGTGCCAGAGTAAACACAACAGTTTGTGGTATAAATCTTTATTACAGTGAAATGATACTTTTATTAATGGATATCCTGTGGATCATTATTAGTATGACAAACATCATTTATTCATTAGACACAGTACACACTATACCTACTTCACAGTAAACAATGTACTCCTTATATTTTATGGCACTATATATTGCAAGATAGCTCTGTACTCACCAGCCTATCAGTTCACCCATGTCAGTCTGTCAGCATGGCCCTCAATATTGCTAGCCCTCTCTGCTGCAACTGTAGGGGTGAGAAACAAACATTATGCATACCTGTCTATCAAATACTCAGACTAGAATTTGGTACAGCCATATCTGAGATACTTGCAAACTGCTGGAGCATGGTTGTCCTGAGCATCTTGGATTCATTGGGCCAAGAACACCCTCTTCCTTCACTTTAGGTTGGCATAGTGATGCTGTACCTGCTCACCAGTTCGGGGGATACCAGTGGCACTGGTGAAGTCACGTGCCAGATAGTCCCAGGCCTCCACTTTATACTGTGAGCACTGGTACTGGACCTGCAGCACTCTGTCATCATGGTTTGATACGAGGAGCCCAGCCATGACCCTGGACTCCAAAATGCCCCAGCACTGTGCCTGAAAGCATGAGCCCTCTCCAGTACCTGACATAGTTCCTGCACAGATCAAACAACAACAGGTTCTAGCTGTATTCTCACCTGCATGGTTTAAATAAGGCCATATTCCACCCTTTTGTCATCATTGAACCATTTTGAAAATGCTGAGCACAGCATAGCAATGAACAAACCCGCTAAGCAGAGTGGAGCTGTGTTTAAAGGGGTAGATGCTGAGCAGTGCTTAGTAGTGCGCAATTCCGCTTAGCTGAGCTGACTGCCACTTAGAATTTACATCTAAGCAATGCTTAAACTGGCTAAGCAGAGCTGAGCACTGCTTAGCATTGCTCAGTTTTCATTTTACAAAAATATCAGGATTGTAGATTAATTCATCATTACTGACATATTATTAGGTGCATATGATTTACTTTACATGACATGCCCCCTATGTGCTTTCATTACATTACCTTGGGGTGTGACTATAATGTATGGGACACTTGTGTATATATGGGTGATTTCACATGTTCTATGCACTCACACTTCCATTTTGGATCAGCTACACTACCCTGGGTGACAAGTATCACTTACTACATAATTTAACATAATAAAATTAATTTTAACAATGCTTTCCCATGTAAAAATAAAGTACCTGTCTTGGTACTCGAATGGCTGCATGCAAAGCCAGGACTCTAACCACTACACTATCTCATAGATAAGATTTTAGCTATACATTTTTATTTAGCTCCTATGAGATGTTTAAGCAATGCTGAGCAGACGGCCATAACATGTAAACCTGCTCAGCTACACTTAAACTTAAATTAGAATGGGAAAAAAAATTAATAAAAACACTTTTGGTATATTTGGTAAAGCATATTTGGTAATGAAATACCTTTCATTCTGTCAACTGTCTACGTCTGTATGGGGCATATCAGGATTGAAGTCACTATATAATGGCATACATTAGAGTTTCAGACTTCTAATCCTTCCCTACATGTTGTTATATTAATACAAACACTGCTTCTCTATCAACTTTCTCAGTTTGTAAGGGCAATATTTATGATCTGTCCCTACTTGTCCCACCATCATTTTAGGCTTTGGCCAGTTTTTTGCTCTGAGAGGTTGGGACATGTTAAAGGTGCCATATGGTACTTTGATAATGCAGGGGGTGTGTGTCAGTATCTGTCACACACCCCCTGCATTGCTTCCTATCTAAATTGCTGATTTCAGTGTCCGTGGATACTGAAAGCACTTTGAAAGTGCCGTATGGCACCTTGACAATGCAGAGGGTGTGTGACAGTACCTGTCACACACGCCCTGCATTGCTTCTTATCTGTATAGCTGCTTTTAGTATCAGTGGACACTGAATGCATTTAGAAAGTGCCGTATGGCACTTTGACAATGCAGGGGGTGTGTGACAGTACCTCTCATACACACCCTGTATTGCTTCTAATCCACATTTCCTGTTTTCAGAGTCTGCAGACACTTAAAGCACTTAGAAAGTGATGTATGGCACTTTCAGAGTGCAGGTAGGGAGTTGGATGTGCAGGCACTACTAAAACACGCCCCTGCACTCAGTAGTGTTCGTGTGCACTTAGCCTTAGCAGTAGCACTCCTTCATGAATATGCAAGGCGCGCTGCTATTAGGGCTATACGGAAACGGACATGGTTCACTCCATGCAGGAATGGCACTATTCCTGCATGGAGTTTATTGAATCCTTGCCATGGTCTCGGCCATATGAAAGTCGATGTTTTAAAAGTTTGATCATCTGTAGTAGACCCAAAATTATATATATATATATATATATATATATATATATATATATATATATATATATATATATATATAGATATATATAGATAATGTGTATTACTAAGTGGCTGCATCTGTGTATATAAACACATTTGAGATCAGTTTCTTATATAAGCTGTAATAATGCATTTTTTTTTTATTTAATTTTAGGTATAGGCCTTGGCAACAATCAGTTGTCTGCCTCACTCCTTTCTACAGTATATTCTTATCTGCTGATTCAGTGATTGAAGCCAATTTGTAGTAGTCTGTGATTCTGTTTAGCGGTTGGCAAGTTAAACTTGCCTTGAGTTCAGATAAATATTTTTTAAACAGAGGGTGGCTAGTGCAGAGCCACGTAGTTTGCCAGTGTTAACTTCCATCTTGCTGGAGGTAGATTCTCCATCTTTGACATCCTTGTATGTGTGCGTGTATTCAGTTATGCAAACAGGGTTTTCATGGTGTAGAAGAGAACAAGTGCTGAAAGTCATGTGTGCATGTGTGCATGTGTGTATGTGTGTATGTTTGTCCCTGCAGGAATGTGAGTGCATTTGTGTTGGAGTACATGTGCATGTATAAATGTGTGTACGAATGTGTGGAGGCATGCATGGTATAACAGTAAAACATGGATTATAGCTGGTCTGGCACCTCCTTGTTACATAGAGTGGTCTGTGTGTGTGTGTGTGTGTGTGTGTGTGTGTGTGTGTGTGTGTGTGTGTGTGTGTGTGTGTGTGTGTGTGTGTGTGTGTGTGTCTGAATGCCTGCCGCTATGATGTATATGGAGTAACGGAGAACTGTGGAGCAAAGCTGGACTGACACCTCCTCATATTGCATTTTAGGACATATTTAGCCTTCCAAAGGAAAATACTCTCATCCGGATATCTGCCCCCATGAGGGCAGACAGAAGTATTTATTTATTTATTTATTTATTTTACATTTGTTAACCGGGATAGTCTAACTGGATACATGTCCATTTTCAGTGGAAGCCCGGGGAGAAAAGCTCCAAAGAAACATATGGGCAAGACATACAAACAAAATATTCTAACATGTTTCTAGTATATACAACCAGATCATATAGATAAGCACACATTATTAATTAATTGACAAAGACATTTAGAATGATCAATACATATACAGACAATATTAAAGTATGTTAAATATCTAGAGTCACATCATGAATCTGAATGTGGTATTGATAAGACTGTACAGTCCTATTAGGATACAATGTGTTTAAGGCAAGAATTGCTGCAGTAGTGGAGTAGGACTGAAGTTAGTCTGGTGTGGAGCAGGGACATAACCATTTGTTGTTGAGATGGCTTTTGATAGATTTTTAAAATTTGGATAGAGAGAATAATGGATGAAGGAAGGGCGTTCCAAATTTTGGATATGTAAGATGAGTAGAGGGAGTCACCGGCATGGTTGTGGGATCTAGTAACTGTTAATAGCAACTTATCTGTGGAGCGGAGTTGCCTAGGACAGGAATACTGCTGAATTAGGTTGCTTAAAGATGGTGTTTTATTTGGGTGGGAGAGCAGCTTATAAGTGATGATAAGTTGATTGTAGATTAGTAAATTTGGCAGTTCAAGCCAGTCCAATTGTTTTAGGTAAAAGATGAGTTATTAGTAAGTAAAAAAAAAAAAGAGAATGCATACTTTTTTGATTGAAAGCAGCTTTGGGACATGCAGAAAATCATGATTAGATAAAAAATATATGTTTTTTATCATTTTCCCATAGTCCCCTTTAAGGGTCCACTTTTGAATCACAAAATACTGAAATGTTGAATATCAATATTTCGAGACTGGAATGTCGAAAGTGCAGTTGTTCGAAACTGCACTTTAATAAATCTAAGTTTCTCGACTCCACGGTAGGTGTGGTGCAGTGTGTAGTTTATCATTTGCTGTCTCTTTAAGAGGCTGTGTGGTCTGGGATTTCCACATGGTGGCCGATATCTTGTTATGTATGGAGATTCAGACAGGTGTTCAGTTTTTTAGGGTTTTGGGTAGAAGTCTGTTAGTTTTTTTTGAGGGGGGAGTTTTGGATGCAGGTTGGGGTAGGTAGGTGAGAGAATGTGCGTGTTAATGTTGAAAGTGGTGATTTTTGTACATGTGCATTGTGTGTCTGTGTGTGTGTGTGTGTGTGTGTGTGTGTGTGTGTGTGTGTGTGTGTGTGTGTGTGTGTGTGTGTGTGTGTGTGTGTGTGTGTGTGTGTGTGTGTGTGTGTGTATGTTATTAGTGAGTATAAGTATGACAGTGTGCAATGGGAGTGTAGGGCACGTACAAGTAGTTTTTTTTTTTTTTCGAGTTAATGTGACCTCGGAGTTGGTATATATAAGTAGTGGGGGTCTGGGGAGTGCAGCCCTTCAAATGAGAGGTGCAGGGGGGCTTTCCCCCCTGCAAATAACACGCTAGTGTTATTTGTTTTAAGTTTATTATTGTTTTTGTTTTTATGTTGGGGGAGGGTTGTGTTTGTATTAGTGTTTTGTGTTTTGTTTTATGGTGTTTTGATAGTTCAATGTTGGGTGGTTTCGTATTTGTGCACTTTCAAACTTCTGGTCTCAAAATATTGAAATGCAACATTTCAGTATTTTGAGATTCAGAAGTGGATCTGTATTTTAAACCCTGCTGGAACTTGGTCTTATAGTTTCATCCACAGTTATGGCAGAACTGTTTGCTACTGTCATTTACTACTGCATTTTTCCGCAAACCATGTTCCTGGTACATGCCTGCATAGTCTGTAGTAGGATTTCAGTAATGAGAGTATTTTTTTCGGCTTCACGATTTGTGTTTCATTGCTTTTACAGTGTTGATATTCCAATTTTGCTCCTACAGTTTTATATTATGCTTATCATTTACCTGCTTAAAATTGTATTCTAGTGCCTTCTATTCCCCTGGTCTTTGTGTCTGCCCCATCCACCACTGAGATATTAAGCTAAAGTTTCTGAAATTCTAACCAGCCTGGGGTAATTGACCTGTAGCTCAGAGAAGTTACATTCCAGTGACTTTCTGCTTCCCTGTTGTTTGTGTCTGCCCCATCCCCCACTGATACATTAAGCAAACATTTCTGAAACAGCTCCAGTATTGGTTTTATTTGATTGGATACCTCTCTAGCTAGCTTGCTTCTTCCTTGATTGTTTTTCCAACCCTCCCATCCTTTTCCTGTTGTGGTTTTATAAGGCTATGTCTCTGGCCTCCACCTCTTATGGTAATCTGATTTCCAAAGTTTCTCCCCCCTCTCTTTCATTGCTATCATCTGTTATATAAGCTACTTATGCTCTCTTCCCACCCATTGCTTTCCATAGATCCATGACACTGAGTGCCCACCCAGCAAACCAGTATTGTTCTTGAGTAAGCCTCCTTTACTTTACTAAATATTTTCTCCTACTCATTTTTCCAGAGCTCAGCAAAGCTTGGCATCTTAGCCTTTGTTCAGACATGCTTTACTTGTATCCGGTGTCATCCAGACAATGCCAGGCACTTTGGATTGCTAAAGTATGCTTACTTTAGTTATTTTGAATAATTGCTATTCTTCCCTGCATTTATTTATGCATTTCACTGTATTTTTGTAAAAAAAAATGCACTTTTTCTTACTGTAACTGTTGCATTACTGTCCTAAAGTCACCTTCAGCAAGGGATTTCAAGCTAGTTGTTTAACTGGTTTATAGTAGTGTTGCACCTATGGGTCTCCTCTACTGTGTTTTTATATTAGAATTGGGTTTATTCATTTTGTGGCAGGAGGTGTGTGCCTGTTCTCTCTGAATTAGAAAACACACAAAAAGGCTCATAATGCAGTTGTTTTATTGGCCAGTCTCTTAATTAGTTTTTTTGTTTTTTTCTGCGCTGCTATAAATTAAGAGTATTTGCCAAGAGGTACTCATCACACATCAGCAGCAGTTAACTGTGTCCTGTACAGCAGCAAATACTTAGAAATCAATTTTTCCTGTAGAATGGTCCATAAAACCATACCCTGTAAAGTAGTAAATATAGAGAAAATACCTTGCATGCTGACAAGCTTAGAGGAGCTAGGTGGGCATGCAGTGGCAGTACCTATAGATTTAGTAAAATTCAGTATTGTGCAAACATTAATGTTAGTAGAATTAAGTACTGTTTAGTATAATCTGCCTCAATAAAGCACCCTTAATAGCCTTCTAATCCCAAAACTCCACCCCCATGTAGCTCACCAGTCAAAGGACTGGACAGCATGGTTAGGCAGTTGTCTAACTTCTCTATAGCCAGCTTGGTGGATATGGGCATCTTGAGACAATGTGGTGTGTTTACAGACAACCACTTAATCTTTAAAGAAACAGGCACAGTATGCAAGAGGTGTACTTATACAATGATACTGGAGGCCAAACTCTCGCATACAAGCACATATCATATATATGATAACATCAAAACTTCATGTTGACAACTAATATTTCATTATTCAAGTCACATCATATCAAATGTATTTTGTGTGGGGGCAAGGGGGAGACACCTTTCACATGTCTTGTTATTTAAATATGCCAAGTCTGAGATCCCAAAAAGATAAGGAAAATAAGAAACATACTTAACCACACTGTTCCCTGATCTCACACAGAACTACTGCTACCATGGTGGCAGAATGAAAGTTGGCCAAGCAAGTCAACAGTTTGCCATTTGACAAGTTAAATGGTTTAACCAAATTTACACCATGTGTAATCTATATCTATATATCTATATAATATGTAATATTGCTATATATGTGTGTGTGTATTTATCTATATAGATAAATAGAGAGATGTATATCTATTTTTATAATATATGCACTTTATGAATGTGTAGCTTAATTTTTTTTCTCTGTATTCATATCTTTAGAACTCCAGTAGATATCAGTAAACTTTCCTTTAGGCTTATGCTTTAGTTCAGACTTGAAATACTTTTTCTGCCACTTTCCTTATTATAAGATTGTTTTATCACAGCGGTGTATAAAAGGAAGATGTTTGTTAATGCAACTGAATAGTATCTTTGGAGAATAGCTGGATGGAATGCACTCAAAATCTTTTTTTTTCTGTGCACTGATCTGTGCTTTTGGGATAGCAGAAACTGGCTACCTAAAATGCAACACGTCTGATTGTTTTGACATGTAGCTTCATGTCACTAGAATGAAAAATGTTGATGCATTTTCTGTTCATAAAGTAAGCAACAAGAGTTTTGCTTAATTAGCCCCTGTAGTTCTGACTCATCATTCTTTTGAATCGGATGGAAATTTGACATGTGTAATTTTATTTTGTTTTCTTGCATTTAATGAATGCCTGACTGTCGTCTAGAGTCTGAAAGCTACTGCAGACCTCCACAGGAAGTATATATAAACTTAGCATTGCATTTAACCTGGGAGCTTTTGGAGAGAGAGTCTGCAAAAATGTTTTGCTTGCATGAATAAATCACAAAGCAAATATTGTTTAAGCAAATATTTTTAAAGTCACAGAAACAAATATAGCAATGTGAATTCTATTGCTTTTCATTTCCATATATTTACTGCACCTTACAAATACCTTTAAGTGATTACAGTCTCCTAATAAATTGCTGTTTGTAAGAATATTGTAGAGGCACATACAATACTGGAGGTAAATAGTTATCTGGCAGTCTTCAATACTGATTTCTTTAATTATTGTTGCGTATGTTACAAATGCCTGCTTGTGACTATACCCTCTGAGCAGTGTTCATTCTCTGCTTGTCTATCCCAACTTCATCAAATCAGAAATTCATCCCAGCTACATCTTTATAATCTGTAATCCATGGAATTTGATCGTTCCCTGCCAGTAGCCTTGCAGGGTATCCAAAAGGAAGGACACTAGTAGCTGGAATGATGGAGTAATTTCTCTTGCTCTTTCTGTTTTAGATGGTTTAATATCGTCATTTAGGACCAATTGTAGACCATGCCAAGTGATATATTCTTTATACATGATTTTTATGTCTGTCCTGAATGATCTTGGAATACATATCTTGGTCTACGGGTTTTCCGTAGCTGCAACTACGAACATTTGTATGCGATAAGAAAAGGGGATGACAATAATGCCCTGAGTTGACATCTAAAACCTAGTCCCCATTGTTCTGGTTTCCTTTTTGGAATTTGTGAGATTCTAGATAAAGACCGGGGGGGGGGGGGGGGGGGGCAACTGGAAAAATAAACTAGAGATGAAGGAAATTACATGGCAAATTAGAACTAATGCCACAATGGGACCCCGGTTGAATGAAATGTTTAGTATTGTGCCATTTTTAAAGAAACAAGCTGAAAAATTATGAATTTTATAGGTAAAATGAGTTTCTTAAAGTGTTTTTTAAGGTGTATTTATGTATTTGAATTCATGTACCCTTGTCACAATGTATTAATTACACTTGATTGTAAATTGATTGGTGGGTGTGGGTATTTAAACAGAGGAACTCAGCATTTTAAACTGTTCTGAGGAAGTCACGCTTGACATGATGAAAGCGCTTAACATTTTGTTGTGGTGAATACCAAATAAATCAGTGTTTTTATATATTCCTGGATTGTGGACTGTGTTACATTGCCCTAATTCGACAGATGTCCTGGTTTTTATGAGTTGTTCATTTGGGCACTATATACTTCTTTTTTGTTCTGATCTTGGTATACAGTCTGCAATGCATAGCTAACTAGGCTGCATAGGAAATCCTTGACAATCTTCTACTTGGATACGAAAACAGAACAATGTATGATGAATGATCTATACTGTAACAGTGTTGTAGACTGAAATGTCAGCTGTCAGAAAGAAAGGAAAACTATCACTGTTTGAGCTTATCCATATGTTGTTTTCAGAGAAAGCCTGCTGTGCATGCATTGCTGGGCATTTCTTCTGCTTTGTTCCACTACAAGCTGCTTGAACTACTCATGTTCTTTTTTTTTATTCTGCTGATGACCTGATAGATCACACTGATGCTGGATTTTTTTTTCAGGATTGCCTGTTGTGGTATTTATACTGACTAGACAAAAGACAAACCCTGCTCTTGGGAACATCTGATCTGCTTCACTAGCAAGTGCTGTGGACACTTAAGCAACTACCTGAAATAACTGTGACATGAGCAGATGCAGCCTCTGTTTCATGTTTTATACAAAGATGGGAAGCTTCCTTTCTTTATTTGGACTTCTGTGCATTTTTCTTGCAGAAATATTCCCTGTGAATTCTAGAATTTCATTTATTCAGTTTTTATCCTGTCTTAATACTCATTATAAATTTTGATGGCTGTCTGTATGCACTCAGTATGACCCAGTGTACCATTTGTTAATTTCTGTCAAATCACTTCTCGAGTGTTTTTAATGAAGGAATGATTCCCAATTTCTGATGTTACTCTTTTCTCTAACCCTGTCATGATTTGTTCACTTCCATTCAGGCTAACATTACTTCAGTTGTGCCATTTCCCAAATATAACATTTGACATAAGAAATGGTATTCTCAATTGTGTCTTACCATGGATGGTCAGAATTATACAGTCTCTTTACTTCTACTGAAGACACTGTTCCATTTGCCCATGTACCATATTACTAGTCCTACCCATTGCACTACAGTGCTACTTAAGTTGAAAAACACAGTAGTTGAAGAGAGAATAAGGAATGGTACTTTCAAAAAGGACCAGGTAGAAGCAATAATAAGTACCAGTCTGACATAGCTGCAGGTAAAGTCCACAAAACTTTAATAAAAACAAAAAGTAAAAGAGTAAGCGCTTTCACGGTATATTCCTACCGCTTCTTCAGACTGAATACTAATGGACACCAGAGTCATTAAAATAGCACATCAATAAAGCAATCGGCACATCAATTAAGCATACAATGGTTAAAGTGCCAGTACATGAAAACACAAACCTACATACCAGTGTCAATGTTTCAAGGGTCTGTCTTTCCGAAAAGGTTTATGAGGACTACCTCATTTAAACCAGGTGCTTTATCAGCATTTAAAGATAGAACCACTTCTGTTCAGTGGATTAAGTTCAATTAATAATGCCCCCCCCCCCCCACCTCTTAAACTCTCTGGAATGATCTCAAGCACTAAGAATCTAAAATGATGATCTGTCCCATATTTAATGGCATGCTTAGCTAGAGCATTAGTTTCTTTTCTATTTTTGATGTCTCTTTGATGTTCTAAAATTCTATCTTTTAGCTGTCTATTGCTCATACCAACATAAAAAGCATGACATTTAATACAATAACTAAAGTAAACTATATGAGGTAGCCTCTCTTAAAGCTTTTCTGAAAGCCAGACCCTTGAAACATTGACACTGGTATGTAGGTTTGTGTTTTCATGTACTGGCACTTTAACAATTGCATGCTTAATTGATGTGCTGATTGTTTCATTGATGTGCTATTTAAATGACTCTGGTGTTCTTTAGTATTCAGTCTGAAAAAGTGGTAGGAATATACTGTGAAAGCATTTACTCCTTTACTTTTTGTTTTTATTAAAGTTTTATGGATTTTACCTGCAGATGTGTCAGACTACAAAGCCCCATTTGGTATGTACCTCTCAAGACATCTGCAACAACTGGAAAGGCAGCAGAAATACCTCACTAAAAGAATCACAGACCTAAAGCTGATGGCCTATGCTGACCGCCTTAAAAAACTCCAGCTATACTCTGTCACATATCGTCTACTCTGAGGCAATCTCTGCTTAACATACAAGGCCATGTCAAACTCAGAGCTGTTGGTCATGCTACACTTAAAGAAATCCCAATCCCTCAGAGCCACACGCTCCAGGGATCTAATCCTTGTCATCACAATAAACAAAACATGCTGGAGGGATAGGTTTCTGACCCAGAGACTCCCCAGACTCTAGAATAGACTGCCCATACATGTCAAGCAGAGCACCTCTTTGGCCCTCTTCAAAAGGAACCTTGATGATTGGATGGGAGAAAGGAAATTCACCCCGGGGATCACGTCAGTTGGCCTGCTAGACAGGGGTCCAGGAAAGTAAACAGTGTGGGAAGAAATAGCCAGGGAATTGTTATGGCTATGCTTGTATGGGTCCTAGGGCTGATAGCCTAGTACCAACCTATGAACCTATGAACCTATGAACTGGTACTTATTATTGCTTCTACCTAGTGCTACTTAAGTACCTGTGTCATGGATGAACTCAATATTACATCATCTATACTAGTTCTAAAACTCGCTGTTCTATAAATTTCTTTGCCCTAGCTGCATATATTTGCATAGTCATTTTCATTTAAATTCAACTCTAGTGCTTTTTGCAACATTTCTTTTCCTTTTGGGTGGTCTTTGCAATTGGTCTCTATCCATTATGCTACTGTAACTGTAAATATTGTCAGTAAAAGTATATAGGAGCATAGTAATATAGGAACATAGCAACATACTAGGCAAGCAATCATGGGGTCCATAAGATGCCAATCCATATATGCCTTTAAGCATACAGTCTTAAAAGTTAATGTCTCCCATTGCAAGCACTTAATAATGCTCAACTCCTAAATCAAACAGAGCAGGGCAATATATGACAACCCTGGTGTAAATTGGTATCTACCCATCCAGTCATATAGACCAGCCTTAAAGTTAACCAAAGTCAGACTATGTCCCTAATAAATGGCTCACTGCTACAATCATCCCACTCCATAAAGGGGGAGCAACTACAGACCCTGGGATCTATCTCCCCATTAGCCTGATGAGTGTGGTATGCAAAGCCATGGAGCGCATAATCATGAACCTGCTTAACAAAGATATAGCCAATCTCCAAACTCTTGACCCCACACAGTTTGGCTTTGTCAAGGGGAGATCCTGCCTGCTGAACCTGGTTGACTTCTTAGAGGCAGTCACCAAGGCTATGGATGAGGGTAAGGCAGTGTATACAGCAGACCTCAACCTGGCCAAGGCCTTTGATACCATTCCCCACTCAGGTATCATTGATAAACTCACCAAACTAGGCATCAATCCTTACATCACTAGGTGGGTTGCAAATTGGCTCACAGACAGGCCCCACAGAGTGAAAGCTGCAGATTCCAAGTCAGACTGTTGACCAGTCATGAGTGGAGTCCCACAGAGCTCGGTCCTGGGAATCTCCTGTTTGGCATCTACTTCTCAGAAGTCCATGCCAACACAGAAGAAATTTGGCTGACCAAGTTCACTGATGACTGCAAGCTAGGAGTCATTATCAACTTCCTAAGTGATGCAGACATTCTACAAAATGGCTTCTCTGAGACCACTGACTGGTGTCGGAACCATGGCCTGAAGCTTAACGTCAAAAAATGCTTTATCATCCCCTTTGGAAAAAACTCTGTTTCCATTAATTACCATGTTGATGGGAGCCCACTGAACACTGAAGGGGCCATAATGGGCACCCAGGTCGACAGCCACCTCACCTTTGACCACCACACTGCCACTGTGGTCAGAAAGTCCTTCTACATGGCACATCTTTTAACCAAAGGTTTTACATCCAGGAAGAAAGAGGTCATCATCCCTCTCTACTCATCTCTCATTCGACCAGTCATCGAATATAACGCCCCATTTGGCATGTACCTGACTAGACCCCTACAACAGTTGGAGAGGCCACAAAAGTACCTCACAAAAAGGATCCTAGGTCTTAAACACATCCTACATGGACAGACTCAAGAAACTTCAGCTGTTTTCAGTCTCTTATCGTCTACTTAGAGGTGATCTTTGCTTGACTTACAAATCCATGTCTGACCCAGTCCTACTTGAAATGCTGCATCTAAAGAAATCCCAATCCCCCCACGTCACATGCTCCAGAGATCACAACCTCATTACCACAATTAACAGAACATGCTAGAGGGACAGGTTCATCTCTCAAAGACTGCCTATACTCTGGAATAAGTTTCCCATTCATGTCAAGCAGAGCACCTCACTGGTCCTCTTCAAGAGAAATCTTGAGCTTATGGGTAACAGAAAGTTCACTCCAGGGATCATTCCAGTTGTCCTACTGGATGGAGGCACTGTGAACTAACATCAGGTGGCATGGCGCCTGGGCAATTTTTTGGGCTAGGCTTGTAAAGGTTCCAGGGCCATTAGCCCAGTACACACCTCTAAACCTATGTAACAATTTCTTTGACCTGTAGCAGTAACTAGGCTAGGAATATGCTGAGTTAGGAACCTATCTGTATAGTCACTTTTGTTTAAGTCCTTAATGTTGGTATTTTTAGAGGCACTGTATTTTTGAAGAAATAGAAGGTCAAATAGGACTGGGTCTTTCATGGCTCAAAAAGTGACACACATGTCACCTCACAGCACCCTATATGCTACTTGAGTGTAAGGAGAGCCATTGAAGGGTTTACCTTTAATATTTTTGGTTAGAAATCTTTTATGTCTTTTCATTTGAACAATATGCTTGGATTTGTTCATATTCATGATGGGTCTGATAAGGGAAGAGTATAGTGGCATGATGACTTCTTTGGATTTGATAGATATTCCCTTAAAAATGAACTGGGCTGAAGAGAAGGATTTCCTGCTCCTTCCAGTTTTTCAGCAGAGCCATTCCTACTGAGCCTGCATTTATTGAGCCACGTGAACCTTGCTGCTCACTATTTTATACTATTGTTATTGAGTTCTGCAGGTCACATTCCATATTATTTATTTATTTACATATTTAGATTTCCTTACCAGGGTAGTGCACTGATCTAAATGGGCCATTTGGAGGCACAGCACATGTGAAAAGGATCACATAAGAAATGAACAAAACATATTTACAGATACAAGGATACGTTTAAAACAAATATATTATGTATACGTATTTACAGATACAAGAATATGCTACAACATTTAGTTCAAGAAGAAGTTTGCAATGTCAAAACATGGATGTAAAAATGGAATTATGCTTAGTAGAGCTTTATGGATAAGATGTAGTCATAATGACTGAGATGGCTAATGCTATAGGGATGGCAGCATATCATTATATAGAGACATTAGAAGAGGCAAATGAGAATAGTTACAAGAAAGGGCACCATGGGAAGAAGACAGAAAAAAGGTGAGAGAATCATGTGGAGAGATGAGGAGCAGAAAGGGGAAGACTGAGAGAGAAATGCAAAGAGAAGAGGGAAGTAGGATGAATGACAGGCAATAAGTAAGGGGATGACAAGATGAGAGAAGGAAGGATGAAACAAGAATAAAGGGGTGTGTGAGAGAGCTGCAGGGTTCATGTAATGTGACCTGAGTGAGTGCAGCTGCACTTTGCTTGATTGAAGAGATGTTCCTTGAAATGTTGTCTGAAGTCTGAGTACTTTTGGACATTCCAGATTGAGAGGGGAATAGAGTCCCATATCTTAGGTGCTAGGATGGAGAATGCATAGTCAGTGCAATAAAGTTTACTTTCTGATTTTAGTATGGTGGGTTGAAGGGGTCTATATCACTTTGTTGAAAGCTTAATTGAGCGAATCACTAATTGTCAAACTCAAATCAGCGAAATCTCAATTAAGCGAATGACAGTTTCAGCAAAATGTTTCCTAGGGAACAAAACTAGTAGGCCAGCAACCATCCATAACAAATACAACAAAATTTAAAACCCTGCAAAGTGGGGGGCTTTGCCATCCACACCCCCCCAACTAAATGTACCAACTCCGAGATTGCACAACACTGGGGAAAAGGGAAAATCCCCGACAATGGCCAACCACATCCTTTCCCTAGGAAATTTTTCGCTGAAGTGATCATTCTCTTAATTGAGATTTCATTGAGTAGGGTTTGATAATTATCAATTCACTCAATTAAGCTTTCAACAAAGTGATATAGACCCGGTTGAAGTTAAGAGATACCCCTGAGATTATATGTGGAAGTTTTGGTGAAAAAGTTATGAATAAAAGGGGGCAATGCATCAGGAGAAAGGGCTTTGTGAATTAGTGATCTTAGTAGAAGATTGGGTCTCAAATGTACTGGGATCCATTTAGCTTTGATGAGAGTTAGACAGTGGTGTTCTTTACTGGGGAGTTAGAAATAGACTGGCAGATTTTATTGGCGATGGATTGTAAGGTGGTGGTATTTTTCTTTGAGGCTGCAGCTATAATGGATAGTATGTTTGAGCTGAGATACAAGTTGTCCTTTGCCTATGGCAGCTTTGGCTGGCTTGGACAGAAGAGGTGATAACTTGTTCACTCATATCAATAGTGTGTAAATCTTTTAGTGTGCATTTTGAATATGCAGTTGAAAGTTAAGAGACTGGACTGGCCAAATGCCAAAGAATTTAGATGGCACAGTGGTGCAGCGGTTTGCATTGTCACCTCACAATAAGAGGTTCTCCAGTTCAATTTTTGGCTGGGGTGTCTTCCGTGTAGTCTGCATGTCCTCCCTGCATTCGTGTGGGTTTCCTCTCAGTGCTCTGGTTTCCTCCCATGTTACAAAGACATGCATCTGGAGTGTTTCTCCCTGAGCCTCTGCTGAAAATTGGTTTGTTCCAAGTTGGACTTTCCTAGTAAACAAATGTTAAATAAAAATAAATATTTAAAGGATGTGGTAATTTCTATGGTGGTATTGTTAACATCTTTATTATTAAGGAAGCTGGATGCTTTGGCTATTTTTTGGTTGGTTCCTAATAGCATTGCTTTTATTTTTGAAGGACTGAGTGTTAAGTTTCTAGCCTAGTAGCCACTGGATGAGTGTCTGAAGTCATCTTGGAGCTGAGTTTGTATAACAGAGTGGGATTTGTTTGACCTGTAGATGACCATGTCATCTGTATAAAAGAATTAGAAATATCTGAGGATGATCAGATGGGAGTTTGTTGATAAATATGGAAAATAGCAGAGGGGCTAAAGTGGATCCCTGAGCGACTTGTTTCATAAGAGGTGCTGTTTCAGAGGTGGTGGCTCCTTCAACACCTATCACATAATGCAACCCTTTGAGTACAAACCATCTCAAGATTACTCAGTGTTTTTATCAGCCTACATGGTTCCCCATTAACAAAGACCTTTCTTTTCCACACATGTGGAAGCAATGCTGTATTAGTGAACATAGTCCAATAGCTACCATTTGGTCACTCATGCCTTAGGCTGTGCCAACAAATACGAGTTGCTAGAACCATTTCTGGACCTACTGAATATACTGAATATGCACAACTTCACAAACTTCAAAATATAAACTGGACTTCTGTCTGAAATTGTACAGCTCCCAGCTCTGCCCTTTCTACCTTCTATAACCTCATTACCCATATTCAAAACAACCAATAGATGCTCAAGAAACTTAGGCTGCAAACGCAAAAAGCCCTGTGGTTCAACTCCGGATTAAAAGAAAAAATTAAACATAGAATTAGAATGTGGCATACATGGAAAGTGAACATTTCTAATGTCTGTAGGAGATCAGAGTATCAGATGATTAAACGGGAAGTACAAAAGGATATCAACAAGGCAAAACCACAGTATATTAGGATGCATCAAACTGCCAACTTAGGTCAACCCAAATCATTCTGGGAGGCTTCTAAGACAGTAGCCATTAATAACAATGTCCACAAGCAGGGCTCTTCTGGAACATTCACTGATGAGATTCTTAACAATATTAAAGAGAGCATTTCCTAAATAACCCCCCTCATTATTTTTAAATAATACCTGTTTGACAGTCTTGTACCCCTGTGTATATGCATATAATGTAAGTTCAGACACTATCAGCACAACAGAAGTTCAGGAACTCCTAGAAAAATAGAATCAATTTATAATCCTAATTTCTATATTGTTCATTCTAAAATGTTACACTTGGGTAGATACATTTTCTGCAAGCCACTCATTTTTATTTATAATCTCAATCTAACTGCAAGTAAATTGCATATAGAGTCAAACATGCCCTATTATTTCCCTTAGCAAATGTACAAGCACTAACAGCAGCTATAGATTTCAGGTTTATTACTAATCTAGTAACCCTTGCAACGATTTTGGAAAAAAATACTTTTGATCAAATCCTAGACTGCATCTTAAAAGTATGCCATCCTAAGTGGTAAGCAACATGACTTTCAACACAATTAAATGTCCTGTACTCTCTTAATAAATATGCAGTAACAAGGATTATGGTATGTTAACAGCAGAAATATTCCTTGATCTTAAATGAGCCTTTGAAACAGTCGATCATGAGATCCTACTTCAAAAACTGGCCTCTTGTAGAATATCTATCAATGTCATTCTCTGGTTTAAAGACTTTCTTTCTAAATAATGAGAAAGGAAGAGATTCTAATAGTGATACCTGTGGGATGCCACTACAGATGGTGTCTGATTCAGAATGTAAATTTGATTCAGTAATTCTTATGGTTCTGTATCGACAGCATCTGTAGTGGCATTCCACAGATATAAGTATTAAAATCTCTTCCTCTCTAATTATTTATTAATGACTTGTCATTTGACCTCCCAGACTTCAGTTTACTATCTTATGCTGATGACATTGTACTTAACAAAGCTGGTAAACATGCATCACCACATTATTTCTATAGGACTGTAGGAGATAATGTATGTATATAGTTACAAGTTAGCAACTAATATCTTAAAAGTTAATGCTTCAAAAACCACGGGTATGCTTTTTGTGACTTCAGACAAGTTAAAGAGGAATAACAGTATTATCATTACTGAGCCTAACACTCACGTTACATGGATTACTCATCAAAGATACCTTGGTAGAACTTTAGATCTGGCACTTTTCCCTTCTCCCTCCATGCTGCAGCTGAGGTCAACAAAGTGCTAACTGAACTCAGTTTCCTATGACATTTCTAACTTACTTCCCACAGAAGGAAGGTGTGCCATAGCAGCTAATGCTACACGTGAATATGGACTGCCTTTTATCTTCCTATAATGCTTGTCTTATACAAGCTACAGACAATAATTTACAGGTTTATTTCTCTATTAAGCAATATGGAACACCAGTGCAGCACACTGCTGAAAGAAAAATGACTTCTAGTAGCAGCTTGAGCCTTCCTATTTTTAAATACTCTAACTTTGGAACTTCTCCATGAGGGATGCTGTCCACCTTTTCAAAATAAAGTGGTGGTCAAACATCATTCACATATGCATAGTAGTTCTGAAGGAACAAAGCTCCTTGGATCAACTGAACAGAAATCCAGTAGTCCGTCCCTGACTCATTGTAAAAACTAAAAGTGCAAATGAAAAAAATAAAAGTACATTAACTGGGTAAGTGAACTGACTGTGGGACCCTTTTCAGCCATGGCCCAGATCACAATGGCAGACAGTAAGAATAAATTGAGGAATATAAATACAATAATACAGTAGTATGATTAAGGCATTTGACAAAGATTGCATGTATAAAACATTGCCAAGATGTGACAGTGAATTAGACATTAAACAACATTTACAAGAATGCATATTTTATTAATGCTTAAATATACATTGTAAACTTCATTCTTAATACAGAATTGCATGTAAGCATATTGTTATTCACATGGCACTGTAAGATGTCAATGCAGTTAGTAAGCAGCTTGTGAAAGTTGCATGGCTGTTTGGAAAAAAAAACGGAGGGGGATATTTATATTTTCACAGCTCTTGTTATTATAAGGTGGTGTCAAACAGTTTCTTCATGCAAATTTTGGAATGGAACCACCGGTACATTGGAACCTAAGAATTAATGTGCCATGGCATTATTCCCATGTCTCTATAGTACTTGCCTTTACTTTCTTTAAATAGATGGTCACTCAGTGTTTTCTTGAAAATGAATAGTTGGTCTGTGTCTCTAATGTTCCCTGTGAAGTTGCTCCAAAGAGCTTGAACTATTTTGTAGAAAGCTCTTTCATACATACCAAGTGTGAATAGCTGCCTGTACATCTGAATAATATTTTTATTTCAAAATGTGTAGAACTGGTTTCTAAACTTCAGCCTGCTGAGAAGTGACAAACAGTAGCCCTCATTTTAAAATTTTGTAGATGAGTATAATGAGCACACTTTGCATGAAAGTTTATTTATTTAACATCTGTTTACCAGGAAAGTCCAACTTGGAATAAAGGCAATTTTCAGTGGAGGTCTGGGGAGACACACTCCAGATGCATGTCTTTGTAACATGGGAAGAAACTGGAGCACCTGAAGAAAACTCACACAAATGCAGGGATGACATGCAGACTCCGCACCGAAGGTGCTCCAGCCAAGAATCAAACCAGAGAACCTCTTGCTGTGAGGCGACAATGCAACCGCTGCACCACTTTACTGTCCAAAGTGCTGAAGAAGGTGATCAATAAATGAATATGCATAATAGTAGAAAGTGAAAGGGGAAATGAGTAGTTGGGATTCAGATCAGAATGCAGCACAACTGGCCCAATGTTCGCAGTGAGACAGATAGTGAAGAACAAACCGGAGACAAGGAATTGGTCCAACTGGGCATCCGTAGACTTGGAGAAAGCATGTAACAAGATTCCAAGAAAGCTGATTTAGGCAGTTCTGCAATGGTTCAAAATCTCCACAACATTGGTAAAATTAGTGCAGGTTATGTACAAAGACCCAATGACATAAGTACAGACAGTGTTTGAACTCAGAAAGGGGCTCCCAGTGGGAGTGCGTGTGCATCAGGGTTCAGCTCTGAGCCCAGTGCTGTTCATACTGGTGATGGACTACATTACCAAACAGTTCAGAGGGGGCAGATCAACAAATCTACTGCATGCAGTCTATGTAGCATTACAAGCAGTCTGTCAACAGGAAATCTGCCAAATGATAGGGAATTGGAATGTACAACTGAAAGCACATGGGATCAAACTGAGTACAGACAAGAGAGCTGTCATCAATCAGAAGATGCTAAAACTGTGATAGAAGGAAAAATAGTGGAATAGCTTAACAGCTTCAGTTATCTGGGAGAGGGTGATTGTGGAGAAGGAAAGTCTGAATGAGGAGGTCAAAGCAAGAATTACAGGGGTTGCAGTCAACTGGTATAGAATGTTGTGGTAGTGTGTGACAGAAGAATGCCAAAGAAGCTGAAAAGTAAGGCATACAAAACAGTGGTGTGACCAGCACTTGTGTATGGCACAGAAACCTGCACAATGAATAAGCAGTTGAGGAAGGTAGATGGGATGGAAATGAAGTACTTGAGATGAGTGGTAGGATGCACACTATGGGACAGACAGAAATTCTGTTATTAGAGCAGAAGCCAAAGCAGCTCCAATTACAGAGAAGGTCAAGGAGGAAAGTTTGGGCAGATGTGCAGAAAAGCAGAAGACAGTCTGGTGGAAAAGATTTGGGATTGACAGAAGGTAAAAGGAATTGAGGACATCTAGCAAAGAGATGGATGGATTGCATAAGAGAAGACCTGGTTGAGTCAGGTGCGAGTGCTGAAGAAGGTAGGTGAGTGGCACTAAATCAAGAGTGGTGCCAACAGTTGATGTGACATCCCAACTCTGCAGAAAAAATGAGAAGAAGGGGAGAGGAGGAGGAGGATGATTATGACGATGACGTGTTGAGCATTAAAGTAGCTGTAGCTGTAAGATGTAGCTAATTGTCTGAGATGAGAATAGCGCAGTGATGCTTATGCCTGTTAGTTAGGTGCATGACTAAGTATTTATTCTCAGCTGATTAAATTATTGCAGTATTGTGTGCAGACAGAAGTTCAGTTAAAGGGATTCATTATTCCAGTCTGGGGAGAAATTTGTTTATGGCAATGTCTTGCCTAGCCTCAGTGGTCAATAAGTTAGCTATTTTGTAGGAGACTTTAAGCTGAGTTAACACTTTGTTCACCTCAGCTCTTGTGTGTTGGTGTGATGATAGGCTTCAGTCTAAAATTATTCCTAGGTATCTCTGCTGAGCTGTGATATCAAGAAGGGTGCTCAGATAATCTGTAATGCTGATATTAGGGATGTTACTCAGTATTCTAAAAGTGCCAACTAGCATGATTGTGATTTTCTCTGCATTGATAGACAGCTTATTTTCACAAAGCTAGTTCCACATAGCTACAAAATCCTTCTGAAGTTCACTGTTTAGAATGAATGACTTTTTTGCTGTTCTTGGTTGGGATGATGTCGTCTGTGTATATGAAGCAGATCCCAGGGTAGATCATCAATATGTGGAGAAAGAGAGAAAATAACAGAAGGCCCAGGACTGAACCTTTTAGGTCTCCTCATGTTATGCTTCTAGTTAGAAATGTGGCAAATAAGGTGCATTTAATTAAGTGCTCTCATCCAGTCACAATACAGACTTTTCAGAACAAGGAATCAAATGAACACTGCAGTTTAAATAAGCAAAAACTCACATGCTGAAAAGACACATGATGAAGGACTACATGATCACCGATGGTTCACAGGTTCACAGACGGTTACTAGGCTAACAACAATAAAGGGCCTTCTTAAGTGTATCCATGCTTCCCATATACATTAGTGGTGATACTGCTCATTTTATAGAGGTTGTAGCTTGGGAATGAGTAGTCAAGCATTTGCAAGCTTCTTCTTTCTAATAGGGAGACAGGTGGCAGACCAGGGGCAAATTTACAATTCCCTACTCACTGATTCAATTTGAACTTGATTGGAAGCCTGTTTCAGAGAAAGGGTAGTCTCTAGGACATATTCCTGCCTATCCAACATGTCTTATTTATGTTGCATATGGGGTTTAGGTCCCTAGATCAGGTGTTTCTGATGCTATTTGATTTGCAGACATGCAACAGGTCCCAAGGGCTGGATAAGAGGATGTTTTAAATGCCAGACATAGATCACCTCTCCGCAATCTGTAGGAGACCAAGTACAGGGATAAGGCTTTCAGGGATTTCACATAGGACATGTTGTCTATACCAAATATTACTTTTGTGATAAATCTCTTTGGATGCTCCAGCTGTTGCATATGCCTGATCAGGTACATATCGAAGGGGGCACTGTACTCGGTGATTGTTCTAATGAGAATGAGAATGACTTCTCTGAATGTAGATGCCATACTCCTGCTTATAACTTGTTCAGCATAGAACAATTTCCTCACTACAGTAGACACATGATGGTCAAAGGCCAAGTCACTGTCTACATGACTTCCCAAATCCCTGAACAAAAGGTCAACTCTTAAGGGCATGTTATCAGTGCAGTAATTTCTAAGGGTGTTCATCTTTCAAAATTCTGTTATGCATTTTTTGGCACTGAGTTTTACAGCATGAGTCTGACACCATTTATTCATCTGTGTCAGGCTTTTCTGGAGAATGTTTGTGCCTTTGAGGGATTCTATGACTGCACCTAGTTTACAATTGTCTGTGAGCTTGACTTTTGATACTGGCCTTAACTTCAGAGAAGTAGATGCAAAAAATGAGCAGCCCAAGCACTGAGCCCTGGGCATCTACTAGTGATTGGCCTTTTTGTGGAAACAGATTCATTTATCCTGACTTCTTCTGTCCTAATTTACTTAACTTGCCTACAATGCCCAAGTAGAGTATTTTGTTGAATACTTTGGTCAGGCCAAGATAGGCAGTATGCACAGTTTTGTCTCATCCATTGCTTTGGTGACCCGCTCAAAGAAGTCCACCAGATTTTGTAGTCGTGACCTGCCCTTAACACAACCAAATTGAGTTAGACCCACTGTGTTGGAGTTCCTATGCCTTTATTTATCATGTCCTTGGTTATTCTTTCCATAACCTTACATATGAAACTAGTCAGGCTTACGGGTCAGTAGCTTCCCGGGTCCATGGATGACCCATCTTTGTGCAGGAGGATAACAGCTGCAGTCCTCCATCGCTTGGCATGAAAACCATTTTGGAGGCTATAATTGAATAGTCCTTACAGTGGGCCAGATTCTATTAAGTAGCCATCCTGGGATATTTTCAGGTTCCAGTGATGCAGTGTTTCTGGCGATGGAGAATGCATGGAGGACCTGTTTCCTAGAAATAGGGGAATGGGTGGCACAGTGGTGCAGCAGTTAATGTTGTCACCTCACAGCAAGAGGTTCTCTGGTTCGATTCTCAGATGGGGAGCCTCCTGTGTGGAGTTTACATGTTCTCTTTGCATTTGCGTGGGTTTCCCCCGGGTACACCGGTTTCCACCCACATTCTAAAGACATGCGACTGGAGCATTTCTCCCCGAGCCCCCACTGAAAATAGGCTCTGTGTAGCCTAGTTGGACTTTCCCAGTCAACAAATGTTAAATAAATGCATAAAATAAATAAAAATAAAATAAGGTAGTTGAGGGTACTATGTTAGAGGGTATTTCTTGAAAGGTGTCTTGGGGAGAAAGACAATCTGTCCCCTAGAAATAGTTAAGGGGACTATGTTAGAGGGTATTTCTTGAAAGGTGTCTTGGGGAGAAAATGGGGTAAATTTGGAGCTTAATTTATCATCCAGTAGATTTACTATATCTTCCAGCAAAGTATAGATGGCTCCATTTACAATTAGTTTGGCACATTATGTATTGCCTTTAAGGTTTCAGACATAGCTGTATAATGCATTGTGGTTGTCCTTAGCCTGGGATGCTACTTTTATCTCAAATTTGGCTTTGGTAGACTTAATTAATCCCAAGTTGTTTAGTTTGATGAGGGAGTTCTTACCTTCTTGGGCATAGCACTTTCTATATTTGGCCATGATTTTCTTCTTTTTGTTATACAAACGACTGATGTTAGAATTCTACTAGGGTGCCTTGTTTTTTTTTTTTGAGTTTGTTCTGTGTTTATTTTTGGTAGGTACTGCTGCCACTGTATAAATGGTAGTTAAAGTTTTTTTGTGAATGACTTCATGTAGGCAGTGGTGTTCTCTGTATATTCAGGCTTGAAATTATACCAGGATGTCACTTAAAAGTTTGACATTTCCATGAAATAATTCCTAAAAGTCCCAGAGTTGCCTGTTGTTCCAGGTTTTATTATAATTTGAAGGAGACAGTTTTATGGTCTGACATGACCAGTGATGACATTACACTTGGGGTATGCAAGGTTTCCCGTGCTGATGCTCAACATTAAGCTCATACCAGGCTGGTCTCCTAACCAATGTGTACTATATGCTGTCGAACTCTATACATACTCCAGACTGTGACTAGCTAAAAAACAAAGCACAATATGGGAACATATTTAGGTCTATGTTCCAGCAATAAAAATCCATTCCCATCCATTCTCTACTCCATCGCAATATTCTTCGGTTGCAAGTTAAAACTAATACTGAAGCTGCTCAATTTCCTGCAGTATAAACTATATTTGAGATGTCTAAGCTGTAAATGCAACTGAGACATACCTGCTGCAGAACACAACAGAAGCTCTACATATGCATTCAGAAGTAACTAAACAACTTCTTGTCATATCACTGCTTTAGAACCTTAAGATATTCACCTTATGCCGTGCTAATACATATATTCAGGAAGCAAAATGGTCCATTCTATAAATCATTACTGCTCTGGACCATGGCAGCAAGTCCAGAGAGAAGTACAGTACTGGTTAAAAAAAAAAATAAGTACTTCCCCATGCGACCACTATACTGACACTTCTCCAACAGTCTTGTGCGATAGATTAGTAAGTCAGTCAAAGTTCCCATTCATGATGGCCAAAATGAGTGTATTCCCATATCCAGTTACCCATATCACTTTTCCCTAAACTAAAATTGTCCATTGTTTTCTACATATCTTCCTTCCCCTCCCATTGTAGACATACCAGGTAATACATGTCAGACTCTATACTTGCAATATGCAATCTTGCAGTCTATTTTTCTGTCTATCACATATCATTCTCATTTGGTAGCTATATTTCTGTTATAAAATGGAAATTATTTCCATTTTATTTTCTATGCAGTTTTGAACAGATGATGACAGCATAAACATTTCTTAACATTTTGACTTTAGTGCAGTTTTGCTGGAAAAAGTTAAAAAGGTAAAATCTTCTTAGAACAGAACTAATAACCCCTGCAGTGAATATTCTCAGTTTTCTCTCAAATATTATTAACTACAAAAGTTGTAGCTCTGCATTCCATTTAGTATTTCCTTGTAAAATTACTAAAGATAAATATGTTTTACGCAAGAACTGCAAAATGCCATATATGAGACATCACCTCATCAAGACTTCATTAATTAATGATTTTTGCACATTTATTCTGGACAGTAAACAAAATATTGCACAATGACTGCAAAATCACTTTTTAAGACAGAATTGTAAAGTAATACTTCAGAATGTGTGATATAGACTGATAGTACCAGCATTCGGACCTTTTATATCGAAATATTGAGAAATACCCCAGACATGATGTATTTAATTTGGAAACCATGTCATTGTTCCTTGCTTTGCCTAATTTAACAAAATATTGAATGTGCCTTCCATGAGACCTGACACACTTTATGTAATATGATAACAGGAGGAGACATTAATCCTAATCTAGATCTGAGGAAATAAATTACTATGATGAACAAGGTTATAATAAAGGGATCAGTAAGAAAATAAGCAGGAATATTACAAATAAAATGAAACAAGATAATAAGGAGAACTGAAGAGCCTTTTTCACATATATTAAGGAATAATAAAAAAGATACAGAAGTCACAATAAAACAAAAAATGAAGGTTTCTGATGTAGAATGAAAGATAAGTTTGTTTGATAAATGTTATGAAGCATTATTTTGAGCACATACAACAATAACAACAGTTGAATAAAAGGATCTTGTATTCCTTAATAGATAATAAAAATTGATTCAGTAATCTCTTGAAAAGGTTGAATATAAATAAAACAGTAGCTCTGATAATATAGCAAAGACCTGAGGAGATAAACTGAAACTATTATCAGCAATCCTCACCCAAAGCTGTAATGAAAGGAGACTTATACAAACTTGCAGTATGGTTTTCTTATACCATATACAGTTCTCAACATTTATAGCTATCCTTCTACTGATACAATAAATAAATAAATAAATAAATTCCACATTATTTCTATGCAGTTTTGAAGAGATGACGAGAGCACAATCATTTCTTGATGTTTTGAGCCAAATTTTCACAGTAGTACAGTTTTGCAGGAATGGCTAGAATGGCCACATCATCTATAAAACAGAATTAGTCTGGAAAAGGATAACGGTGACTGCATTATATAAGAATAAGGGGGTAACGGAGAAACACTGGATTAAAATTTGGTTAAGTGACTCTCATTCATAGATTAATACTAGGCTAACTCCCTTTGTGGGTCATTTTAAGTCTGGGCAGTTACCCCATATGATAATCAAACCCTGCTAAACTTTAACCATTATGCCAAACTCCCACCTTACATATTAGGCAAGAGGGTGTAAAAGATGTCTGGAAGCCATATACCCAAAGAGTACTATAAGGATGAATTTTAGGCCCATTTCTCTTAACTATTTAGATGTTGAATTTAAATATAGATAATAGAATAGCCTTTCCCCAGGATTCAATAAATTCCATGTAGAATCCCTACATAGAATGTATCTGTATACACGCCAATGGTTCCTCCTTGGCAGAGAGCTATACATATTAATCATGGCATGCTGCTGCGAGAGATCACAGTAACACGGATACTGAATCTATGCAAGCAGCAGTGTAGAGGCTGTCCTGTACTTGTCGAATATTTAGAAAATTCTGGACAGCTGGTACGCACAGCACAATACTTTTCCACCTGTTAGCCTGGACTGAAAGGTGAACAACAGATTTTACTACATGAAATTATATATTTTTTTACATTTATATGTTTATGTGGTGCAGCACGGTCCTTAGTGATGCCAAGCTGTGCTTATACATATACACCAGACATCTGGTATATATCTAAAAATAGAAACCGGAGGTAATCAATTTTTTTTTCTGCTTGTTTGTCCAGTATGGTGAGGTGCTTAGCTTTGCTTACAGTAGACATCCACAAGGCATCTAAAAATAGAAACTGGATGTATTCAATTGTTGTAGGCCTTCTGTGCTTATCAACACGCAAACCTGTGCAGCAAGGCTACACAATGCTAACAGGCATCTTAGTAATATATGTGAAGATAGATTAATTCCCTTTACTATCCAAGTGGCTAGATAGGTGGAGTCATGACCTACAGTGTAGCAGGTCCCGGGTTCGAGTCATGAGCAGTAATATGTTTCACATTTATTGCTGTGAAAATGCATCAGGTAACTGAAACATCAGTTAATTTTAAAATTAAAAAATGTTACATTTAGAAAAGCTGTGCAATGCTAAGCAGGGCTTAAACATGGTCAACAGTCTTTTTGAATTTGCACATTGCTAAGCTCTGCTTAAACATGGTTTGTGCGAATTTGTGCGATGCTAAGCACTGGTGAGCAGTGTCATCACCACTACAATGACCTCAGGAGTAGGAAGAGGGGAAACTTGGACACCTGGGTCCAAGAGGCTAGGGCTGGGCAAACACCACAGATATGTAAGTATGTTTGGTAGTACTTTAGAAATATGCAAGCTGAATCTGTGCAAAACTGGTATGCATAATGGTTTGCTTCTCTTACAACAGCTGCAGAAGAGAGCACTTGCAATGTCCAGTCCCACACAGGGTGCCTGGCCAGGATGAGGCAATCATGTGGTAAGTAAGAAAATATTACAGTAATAACTTAATGCATAATGTAATTTTGCAATACATTATTTACAGAATTTTCAGACTTAGCAGTCAGGTATGACATACCTGGGATATCTTTCATCTTTATGTGTCACTGCCTACTTGAAATGGTTAATCAAGTTAAAGCAAGCAAGCAGGCAGTACTGTGTAGTGTAGCTTACAAGTATCAGTTAATGTTGAGGTCTACCCAGATTAAGAGTCACTGTTCTGGCCTGCTCATTGTGTGAAATACGCTGTAGGTTGCCATCAATAAATGAAAAGGGTATATGGGTTACTTCTCAGAAGTCCAACACAGCTATCCATGGTCTACATGCCAGAGTTGAAGCAACATTAATCAATACATTTTAAAGAGTGATGGTACTTTGATATGTAATGTTTTCAAATAAAAATTCTTCACTATACATATATTCACTGCATGTGTGTTCTAATCTGACACCAGTCAACTGTTAAATGTAAATGAATAAAGAATGCAGCAACAAATGTCTGAAATGAATGTGTGCAATACCCAGAGTAAGGTTCAAACCTGTGTTCTGCTCATTTTATCTGAAATATCCACCCAGTCAGTGAACATGGTATATGGGTGAGGTAACTAAAGTCCAGGACAGCTATCCATGTGTCTAAATGCCAGATTTTACGGAACATTATCAATAAAGTTTAAAAAAGGATTGTTCCTTGATAACTACTCTTTTTAAATAAGTGTTCATTATTCCTGTATTCAATGCTTGTGAGTTATAATCCAACAACATATATATACATATTAACTAAGAAATAATGCATCAACAAATTTCAGAAATGCATGTAGTGCAGTGCCCAGATTACGTGTCAAGCCTCAGTTAAATTAATTTTCCCTGAAATAAGCTGTACATAGTACTCAGTAAATGAACAGAGTATACGGTTAGGTCAACAGACATTCTACACAGCCATACATGTGTTTAACTGCCAGATTTCATGTGCCATTAAGCATTACAGTGTAAAAGGAGATGGTGCTTTGATAACTACTGTTTTCAAATAAAGTGCTAATTATTCATGTGGTCACTGCATTTGTTTTCCAATGTGATACCATACACAGCTATGTATGTGTGTGTAAATATATGATTTCACACAAAAATGTTGCAATAAACATCTTAAAGGAGATGGTGTTTTGAGAATTCATTATATTCAGATGAAGTGCACATTATTCCTGCAGTCACTACTTGTGGGTTCTAATTGCATGGCAGCCAATGGAGAAATGACCAGCTGTCTCGTGTAATTAGTGTACATGAGCATGCCTCTCAACTGTCATGATTTCACAGAATGTAATGACTACTGCCCCAAATGTCTAGTCCTTAATTAGCAGATACATTGCATTACTTGGAATGTGATTTATTGGCAAATTCATTATCAGAACACTTTGCTACTTATTTATGAGCAGACTATGTAAAAATGTCCCCTGTAGTTATGCCTCTGTACCACCATATGTTAGGGCTTGGCTCATACTGTCCCATGCTAACAGGTTGGGTGCTATAAATGTGCAACATCATCTATACAATAGTTTCAGTCACTGTACTCACAACTGAAATTGTACATATGAAGAAGTATGTAGTAGTAGTCTGTGTAGTAATATTACCTGCTAAGTTACTAATGGTATTTTTTTCTCTCTCACCCCACCCCTTCTCTTCTTTAATTTATTAATGTCATTTATTATTATGATTTGATATTAATATATTATTTGTAATTACCTCTTATGTTGGCCTCATGTATAAGTTAATATTGCTTTTGCTGTTAAAATACTTTCATTTACGTTATTTATTGTTGTGTTCCTCATTATATTCCTTTCTATTTATTTTAATTAATCATTATTATCATCTGTTAAGTTAATATTGACATTTGTTTGGTTATGTTTATTTTCACCTTATGTTTATATTTAGTTTACTACAGAGCAACAACGTAGGCCGGTTCCAGGCGATCCACCTACCTTGGCTCCCCTGCCATGGCACCGGGGTTCAGCACATCTGGGCCACAGCTTGGTGGTGCCCCCTCTGCTGCCCCTGCACTACCTGTGCTGTTGAGTAGTTCTACCCCACAGGCAGGGGGTGGATCTCCCTGTGGGAGTGAAAGTGGAGGAGGTGATTATGTCACCCATGAGGAACAGCCAGACAAGGTGAGTGGGTTGCTTCATGCCTACGCTGGATGGAGAGCATGCTGTCCATTCTGGTCAGGCAGCCTTACCTCAGGTGCTGGCATCAACCACTGCATCCACAGGAGAAGTTAAGGAGCAGTGCTGACAGTCCCATGGCTGAGGACTTGAGTCACACTGCTATAGTGTCTGACTTCCATGGGACTGGGATTCCACAACCCCCTCCTCATCCAAGGTGTTCACCCCTGTCTTGTGTCACACACACCAACCTTGTCTACTATCTTGTCTGTTGCAAAAGCTTCCTGACCTTCCCAACTTACCTCCTCCACACATACCTATGCCGCTTTCCCAACATTGGATCCCGGGAACTACCACCCCATCAGTATGACGAGCCTGATCTGCAAGGCCATGGAACTAATTATCATGGAACTTATAAACAAAGACATTGGCAACCTTAAAACACTGGACCCCACCCAGTTTGGTTTTGTGAAGGGCCAATCTTGTCTCCTGAGCCTGAATGACTTCTTCGAAACAGTCTCCAGAGCCATGGATGAGGGTAAGGCAGCCCACACAGCCTATCTGGACCTCACCAAGGCCTTTGACACCATCCCCCACTCTGGAATCATAGATAAACTTACTAAGCTGGGCATTAATCCTTATATCACTTGATGGGTTGCCAACTGGCTTACTGACAGAACCCACACTGTAAAAGTAGCTGACTACAAATCCAGCTCCAGACAAGTGGCAAGTGGAGTACCTCAGGGTTCAGTCCTGGAACCTCTCTTGTTTGGCATCTACTTTTCTGAAGTGTAGGCCAACACTAAGGGACTCTGGCTAACAAAGTTCATAGATGACTGCAAACTGGGAGCCATTATTGAATCCCCAAATTATGTCGATACTCTACAAAAGGACCTTACAGAAACAGATGCTTGGTGCCAGAGCCATGGGCTCAAGCTCAATGCCAAGAAATGTATAGTTATCCGCTTTGGGAAAAAACATGCAAACGTGAATTACCACATAGGTGGCCGTACACTAAACACCGAAAGTGTGATAAGAGACTTAGGGACACAGGTGGACAGTGGTCTCACCTTCAATAACCACATTGCCGCAACAGTCAGGAAATCCTTCTATGTGGCACACCTCATCACTAAGGGCGGCTTTTCATCCAGATAAAAGGAGATCATTGTCCCACTGTACTCATCCCTCATTAGATCCATTATACACTACAACACCCCATTTGGCATGTACCTCTCAAGACATCTGCAACAACTGAAAAGGCCACATAAATACCTCACTAAAAGAATTACAGGCCTAAAGCAGATGCCCTATGCTGACCGCCTTAAAAAACTCCAGCTATACTCTTTCGCATATTGTCTATTCCGAGGCGATCTCTGCTTAACATACAAGGCCATGTCAAACCCAGAGCTGTTGGACATGCTACATTTAAAGAAATCTGAATCCCTCAGAGCCACACACTCCAGGGATCTAAACCTTGTCATCACAATAAACAAAACATGCTGGAGGGATAGGTTCCTGACCCACAGACTCCACAGACTCTGGAATAGACTGCCTATACATGTCAAGCAGAGCACCTCTTTGGCCCTCTTCAAAAGGAACCTTGATGATTGCATGGGAGAAAGGAAATTCACCCCAGGGATCATGGTCAGTCGCCCTGCTAGACAGGGGTCCAGGGAAGTAAATAGTGTGGGAAGAAATAGCCAGGGAAGTGTTATGGCTAGGCTTGTATAGGCCCTAGGGCCGATAGCCTAGTACCAGCCTATGAACCTATGAACCTATAAACATTTCACTCTCACCTTAAAAAAGGACATCTTTCCCATAAAAAAGTATCATCCTATACATAGCTCTCCATTTTGCACATGTCCACTGAACACACTTAATTTGGTCCAATTGACTTCACAATGCACTTATGTTGTCATCACCCCTCTCTCGAGGTGATAGTCCAAATTCAGCAAAAAAATCTGTTAAAGTGCACAGTTGTTGCTGTTCAAGAAATGGATAGCTGTGTTTTTTCCTACATCCTTCTTGCGCATTCCTACCTGCCTTACACTATGTTTTTCCCCTTGCTTGCACCCCATTTCACCACTTTCCTATCTCCCCATTTTTCTTGCAAGATTTATTGCAAGATGCAGCATGATTTAGCTATGTTATATTGATATATGCTTTTGAAAACATATTAAGAACTGTCAACAAGTACACCTGTGCCCTATTTCAAACCCAGGACCATCACACCTCCAGAACAGTGGATCAACCTACCAAGCCACACAGCTGCTAACTAATACACCTGTTTTAATCAAAACATAGTAATGCTCAAGTTCCTGTCATTAAGCTTGTTTAAGAGATGCTGAGCATCATGCCATAGCATTCAAATCAGCTAGGAGATTAATAGAAAAAATAATAGTGTAATTAGGACTCTAGTACAGAAATATATCACTATAAAGCAATACACATAAGAATAGACATAAGTGAGGTATCTAATAGCAGGTAATTCTGAAATTATATCTACAACATGTAAAAATACACTTGCTAAAACATTAATGGAAAAATAGGATTTTAACTGGGACTCTGGTGCACAAATACAGCACTATAAAGCCATACATATTATAATAGATGTAAGTGAGGTATGTAACAGCAGATAACTGTGAAATTATATCTACAACATGTAAAAACACACCTACTATGATAGTGACTCTGTAGCTCAGTCTGTAAAATGCCTTGAAACTATTCCTTTTTGGTTCACATGGTTCTGGGTTCAACTACAGCTGTGTCTAGTATTGTAAATACATGTATGTGGTCATCAGCGTTATAAACTGTGATATGTATGACTGTCTCATCACTTATTTAAACACCAAGAGCAGTACAGATGGAATGTCTGCTTCTAAATAATAGAATTAAAAGGCCTGCAGATAGGACCACTTTTAACTACTCCTATTACAACACTAGAAAGAGCAGAGAATGTCAGGTCATGCATAAGCCTCAATTCACAGAGGATTTCAAAGTGTGTGCTGAAGATGAGGCCCAGTAATATCATTTTGCAGCCCAGAATGATTTGCTAGTGATATTACAGACAACCACAGCTGCACAAGTAACATACATATATGAACGTTGTGCTAGACACAAGGGTTGCCAGCATACATGTAACAGGGGACTACCAAGATATAACACTTGACTTGGCAGTTGTCCAGCTGCTTGATATAATGGTTACTGTACACCCTACATTTTTCTGGGACACAGCAAGCATAAACACATAACTTAATTTCCAGTGGGATGGGTTCCCTCAATCTGGTTTTGGCTATACACCAAAGCTAACACAGGTCCTACCCTTACTCTTAAAGCCTGTTGTCCAGCAAAGTGTTCACACTATGTGTCTATACCTATTGTTGGCAGGATCAGCTTCGGCTTCAGCCTGTAGCACAGACATCTGTATGTAAAAAGTAGCTGCTACAGACATTCTCTCTGTGATGACGTACTATCTTTAGCCCAGTAATTACCACCCCAACATATGAGAAAGGGGTTGGAATCTACATTGAGGCCTTATATCTTTTTCAGTGGTTACATGGGATTGGCTGATTCTACTGCAAATCAGCTATGTAGGCTGCAATTAGCATTTCAGAAGCACAGATTGGTTCAGAGGCAATCACCTGCTAATGAGAACCATGTTGAAAAGGCAAACTTCTAGCTAGGGGAAACATTATGTATGACAGTTACTTTGCATGATAAACTCATTGGCACAACATTTATATATCTGTATCTTTCAATAGAGGAGTATTGTACTCCATCAGATATGTAACTATTTTGTTTCCAACATGTTGAATATGTTTAAATATACTTGGGGGGATGGGAATTAGATCATCAAGCCTTTCTTAGAACTGTACTGATGGTATGTCATTGATCTCCAGATGAGTTACACCTACAGAGGGACTACAGTACAGAAAGGGCAGAACGCGTTATGTTAATTAGGTACTCCAGTCTCCTGGAAATTTCCCTTGATAGCAGTTGTAATAGTAAACTGCTATTTGTTTGGCACTGCTGTGTTTATATATTATAAGGGGATTACCCCTAGGAGGTACACTACAATGGACTCGTGTTAAGTGTGTGATCATACATCAGTATCTGTCATGGCACAAACAGGAATAGCTGACTGTTGTTACTATCCTAGTTGCATCCACACCCTTTGTATGTTTGGCACACTGTTGAATATGAGACCTGTAATCAAGTAGTGAATACTGCTTGCCATCCTTTATTGCTGTATCTCTACATACTGTATTCCCACATGTGATCCTGACGTGTTCTCATTTTGTTGTCTTTCAGGAAATATTCATCCCTGATGCTGAGGACCTTTTACAGATGCTAAAAATGACATCATCTTAGAGGCCTTGCATCGACACCATCAACTCCTGCTGTCCAAGGGGAGGGCAAACAGGGAAGAACAGGCAGCATTGTGGGCTGACTTAGTCTGCAATGTGAATGCTATCAGTCATCAGAGAAGGACATATGAGCAGGTGCGACACCATGCCTCTGATATGATCCACGCTGCACGCAGAAGAGCAGCAGATGTGGCCAAGGATCATAGTGTCACTGTTGGAAGGCTTGCAGCAGAACAACCACTGTCAGCAACTGAGGAATTCCTGGCAAATCTGGGAAAACAGGACAGCTCCCAGGCATCCATCACACAGTATGTTGTGGATCTGGGGCCACCATTTCCATGCAAGAGGAATGTCCAGGTATGCTTATCTGGATCAGCATTGGAATACTGCAGCATTCAGTGTGTCTGGGTAGGTCAGCAACTGCATCTGCTGAGAGTCCATGTAGCCATACACAATCATGCTCCCATAGTGGCAGCACATCCAGCAATCCAGAGGGGTGTATGCTGTCCACACCAAGATGGCAGGCCATGGACTCATGGTCCTGCGTGTTCCCATGGAGGACACAGTCCCAGCAGACAGCAATCACCCACAAGTGGTAGCTCCACATCTGATCTTGGGCATGGAGGTGCCAGTCCAACTCCTTGCAGAGCCAGTTCTCATTTTCGGGAGAAGAGATGATGAACTGTCAGCTCTACCATCCATGGCTCAAAGCTGTCCAACATACAGGCACATTTTGCTAGCACTGAGCTTGACTGTGTTCATGCAGACACCCACACACCACTGTCACATTCAGGTCACCTACAGACACACATGCCACATTTACATGGTCCATCTTGCCTGCTTCCCTTCCTGACTTACACACACACTTGTCAACTTATTGTGTCAGCCTAGGCCTTCTGCACCTCCACACAACACCCTGTGCAAGTGATGATACCTGTGCCACATCCCTGTCATCCTTTTCATCAATGCAGGGAAATGGAGCTATGGGTCTGATGCACAGGATGACTATCTAAATTAATATGTATTTGTTTCATCAATTGTTGCCTTTGACATGCCACTTGTACTAGTCACTGTCAGATATTGTACACTGCCATTTGTAATGAGTAAACCACATTATTTTGTGTACGTTACGTTGGATGATGTTGTAATGGCTGTATACTTACACAATGAAAGGTGTCTCACGGAACTGTTTATGTTTCAGTTTCAGGACTGTGTAGGACACACCTATGGGTACACAGCTACAATAAACCCATCAACATCAGAGCACAGGATGGAATGTCAGCAAAGAAGAAAAATGTCTTCAGAAAGGTAAAACAGTATAGGTGCATGGGTCTATAGTTTCATATGTGTATATGGGAGCGCTACAGAATCCTGAAAGCCCAAAATCCTGAAGACCAAAATCCTGAGACCGAAATCCTGAAAACTCAAAATACTGAAAACACAAAATCCTGTAAACACACAGGACACTTATTCCTGCACAAGTACATACAAAAAGAAATAAAACAGTATAAGCAAGGGGGCAAGCACCCCTGCACCCCCCATGTAGGGGGCTGCACCCCCCACACCCCCTGCTACTTAAATATATCAACTCCAAGATTGCACTTAATGTAGTGAAGTGCAATCTCAGAGTTGATATATTTAAGTAGCAGGTAATGCAGGGCTGCCCTGCATATAATTGAAGAGTAATATGTTTCTGTATGTACTTGTAGTGGAATATAGTAAGTGTTTGTATCCTGTGTGTTTTCAGGATTTTAAGTTTTCAGTATTTTGAGTTTTCAGGATTTTGAACTTTCAGGATTTTGGTCTGAGGATTTTGGTTTTCAGGATTTTGGGCTTTCAGGATTCTGTAGCGCTCCCGTGTATATACAGGCTAACAATAACAATGGCTTTTTTCAGCCTAGTCATGCATCCCTAATCTCTGACAAGGTCTAATACCCATGATAAGTGTAAGCAGGGTTTTGGGAGCTGAGATGTCTACAAGTTGTGGAGTTGGAGATAAACAATCTACAATTTCCCTGTGTCCATTACAGACATGTGTCCTAAACCAGTTATGATTGTCTTGTTCTGCATCCCTTTGTGTAACTTGCACATGATGTGTGTTACAGTGGAAGTGTGCTTCACATGGATGGGGAGCCTGTTACACACAGGGTGTAGTCTCTGGGTTACATACCTATCTCTTCAGCTTGCCCAATTTATACTACAGTCAAGGTGTAGGTGTATAGAACAGGTAATTCTTGTGATGGTCCTTTCTTGGATATGCAGGAGGTACACAATGGGATCTGACACCTCCCTGTATGGGAGCTATACACCTCCCCTCCAGATCATGTAGGAGACAGAATACATAGTTATCTTGACATGCTGTGCACAGGACATGTTATGTACACTGTGTGTTGGTTTACTATGGAACCTCTGTTGATGTTATAATCGTTGGATATGCCTGCATAGTTACATACCAAAGGTGGAATTGCACTCCATAATAGGTGTGATGAGATATCTGTTTGTGCCATGACAGATACTGATGTATGATCACACACTTAACACGAGTCCATTGTAGTGTACCCCCTAGGGGTGCAACAATGACTTTCTGGGATTTACATGCCATACCTTTCTCTATAGGTTGTGCGACATTGAGTGAATCCCCACATCTTACCGACCAGTGAATGTCAAAGGCTAGATCACTCTCTGTGTCCATAAGTCCCTGACTACTGGTCAACTGTTGGAGGAATGTGGACAATATGATATTTACCAGGGGTGAATAACTTCCTAAAGGATAGTATTGTGCATTCCTTGGCATTTAATATTAGTCCATGGCTCTGACAACAACTGAATGTGTGTGTCAGCCTATCCTGGATAACAGCTGAGTCTGTGTGGGATTCAATGACAGCTCTAAATGTGCAATCATTTGCAAATCGAATCAGTCAGAGACTACTGACAGTGGCAGTGACTGCAGAGAAAGAAATGCCTAGAAATGGTAGTCACAGGAATGAATTGTGAGGAAAGTCCACTGGTGACTGGCCTCATTGTAGTGGTGGACTCACCCAATGCTATCATTCCAGATGATGTCTGTCAACCACTTGGCTAGCCACAGGCTGACATACTAGTTTGTAAACAACCTTTAGAGTTTGTCAGCAATGTCTGATGGCCTAATAGTGTCAAATGCCTTGTCAGGCCATGGTAGGTGGAGTAAGTCATTTCCCCCTCATCCATTACATTGTTTACCACTCAGTGATGTCCACTGGTTAAGGTAGGCAAGATATGCCCTTGACTAAACCAAACTGGGTTTGGTACAGTGTCTGTAGGTGCACTACATTGTTACTGATCATTTCCATGATAATTCTTTTCATGGCTTTAAATATCAGACTACTAAGACCTCTGGGGACAATGTTTGTCATTGCATGCTAGTTGTCCTGTGTGCAACTCAGTATTGTAGTTAATTCCATCAGGGTTTCCAAGAAAATTGCCATTTGAGGTGTCTGAGTCTGTACAGAGCACAAGCAAACAATGGAGGGGAAAGAAATACATACACACTGTGAAGGTAAGGAAGGAGTATTTACACAGTTATTCTGAAGTTAGACACTAATCAAGCAGTGTATACTGAAATGACACAATTACCTGATGAAGAATGCTGAAAAGAGGAGAGTCCCCTGAATTGTTGGTGCCTGGTTACTTCTACTGCTGCTTGTCTCACCAGCACCACTCTCTCCTGGGATATCTTGCTCCTATACATTTTTTCTCACCAGAAGCAAAATGTTAGTACCAAGCTCAAAATTAGAAGCAGGCCACATCCTGTTTGTTCATCCACACACTTGTTCCACATCATGCAAGGCTCTGTAGACTTGACATACCCTTTTTCAGGTAGTTTCCTTGATTAGCAACCTGAACAATTATTTGTGTTTTGCATGTATTATGCTTTGTGTTTTTGGTTTGTTAGGATATGACTAGGGTACTGACTTGATGGTGATTATGAGCACAGCTACAGCGTCATAATATAACGTTCAATGTCAGATGATATAGACATTCATGGTTGCTCGAACAAGCACCACAGCAGCAGTGATCCATGTTAGGTGACAATTTCACAGCAGTTCATGCAGCCTGCCCTTCAAAAGTATAATGATGGACATCTGCATGACATGGATCTGAGGCCTATTGCAGAGGAGTGGCCACCTTTGGCCAAAGTGCTTCTACCTCCCACATGTCCTAGGCATGTTGTACTGTATATTTATGCTACTGGAACACATGGCTGTGTTACCACATCATTTCACACAACATCCAGTTTGCTGTCTGGTTGTTTGACAGGCATTGTAGACTTGCAAGGCCAAAGTAGTGACTGCAAAGTTCAACAAGTTCTCTGTGCATGCATGGACATCCACATCTTTACTGCAAGGAGTGCCTAAAAGCAGTGTGTTTGAGGCTATCAACTCCAAGGGTATAGCAGCATGACCCTAACTTTGCTGGAGTTGTACATTGTCACATTTGTAGGTATGCTATTGTGACCATGCCTAATAGCAGGATTATGGTTAATGCAAGGGCCACATGCCTGGCAAACATCATACTCAATCAACCATGTTATGGTACATTGTCAAGTGCTGTTTTACCTTAGGAGAACTACATAAAGGTGATAACATGATACATTTCTGCATCAGTCAGGCCACTGCCTAACAATGGCCTGCTGTGATGCATGCACAAGCAAGACTCTACTGCTAATGACAGTATCAATGACTGCTGATGAGGTGTGGAAAGCATACCCACCCCTCTACTCCTATGCCACACAAACACAATGTGTGAGAGATGTGGCTATATTAAAAACCTTGATTCCATGCTGTCTCACACACCAGTCAGTACATATGAGCAGTTTGCCAGCATGAACACATCATCTCTTACTCCACCCACACCCACATCAGACATACCTACATGTGCAGAGTTCCTTACCAGACACATATGTAAACAGCAGATACCTCAGAAACCCAAATTCAAGCTCACTACACATAATCATACCTCTTCAGAACACAGTGCACGTAATAGCTCATGCACCACTGTCTCACCAGTGAAACACCTAAGGCCAAACACAAAATCAAACCTATTACTCATAGGTGATTACATCATGATACACAGTGATGTCCCTCTCATCAGGCTACTTAAGGGAAATGTCACAGTCAGCTGTCTGTGAGGTGCCAGGATATGCCATACCACACATGCACGCAAGTCTGTCAACATTAGGTACCATTAGGACTAAGTCATAGGCCCTGTTAGTGTGTACAGCTTGAGACATACTTCTCTGGACTGTATGCAGAGACATGACTGACCTTACAGACTCTGTGTCTGCAGCAGGTATGCTCATAGCCTTCAGCTGCATTTCACTTTCACCTAGGATTTTGGCTCAACACATGGAAAATTACTGAATTCAGTAATTTCTTTAGTATGTGGTGTCACTGTAAGGAGCTCCACTACATGTCAGCCTGGGATGACTTGGTCAACAGACCTCGATGCTTTGTCAGAGATGGTCTTCATCTGTCACCCATGGGGAATTTTGTGCACAGGCCAAGGCTATTGACATCCCCATAGTGTATCATTTAGGTTGTGTCTCAAGAGAAAATTTTCCAATGAGGAAACGTAATCTACAAACGACATCACGGTTATGCTGTTACATGCTAGGAACGCTAACATGAAACTCCACTCACTGGAAGGTGTCCCCACCTTGGAAGATGCAGATATTCATGCAGTCACATATACCTGGTTCAAGGCTGTGGACAACACCACAGCCATACCAGGCTACATGTCCTTCCACATGTTCAGACCTCAAACTTAAAGTGTGCAAGTTAATGCATGTGGTGTATGCATTTTCATTAAAGATAGATACACATCCAGATTGGTTAAACAGTGTGATGACCTGGAGAAACTGCAGGTGCTATTCACTTCTGGAAGACACCTAATCAAACCATTGCCAGCTACAGGAGCAACTCCATGAATCAGGACAACTGCTGTGCTTATTTCAATCTACTTGAGTCTATCAAGCTACATCACAACAGCATGGTTTGGTGTGACTTTAACTACCCACCAGCTGTGTTGGTTACTTGTGCTCAAACTCACTTGCATAAAGGTTAGTCCACTTCCTTAACTAAAATACCCTGGACCAGTGGCATGACATCCCCACAAGGGGAGTCAATGTACTGCACCAGTTGCTTACCAATATGGGTGACCGCAGTAGCACCTCCACTGTTAGGTCCTCCCTGGTGAGCTCTGACCACAAATCGGTCTCATTAAAAGTAAGTATCACACCTGACCCCCCCTTTCAGAAAATACTGTAATAAACTTCAACAAAGCAAATTATAACCTCATATGGAATGGTATAAATAGCTTGACTGCACCTCCTCCCTCAGATGGAACAGGCAACTATGCCAATCTCTACACCAATGCTTTATGCAAGCACCTGTACAACTGCATAGACTCGACTGTACATGACAGGAGCAATGCAAGCTCCTCATGACACAACAAAACTGCCTGGTGGACAAATGCCATTAGCATACTGGACAATAAGAGGTGGACATTGCTGTGTGGCAATAGAAGGGAGGCAGCGCCCCTAAAATGGAAGCACACCCTCCTCAGCTTAAACAAGCAAATGGTGGTGTTGTGAAATCCTGCAAAAGAAAATATGTGACACAATTAGCCTCCACCACAAAGGACAGCAACAAGGCTTTGTGTAGTTACATGTGTAACCTAAGAGGAAATGCCCAGATTTTTGGTGAACTCGTACTTAATGATACCACATATAATGAGCCTGTACACATAGCTAACCTGTTGGCTGACAGGTTTTGTGACAACTTCACTCCCCTGTCCCCACCACACGTACCACATGACATCCCTACAAACTGTCCCATACCTTCTGTATCTAGAGAGCAGGTCATAAATGTCCCCTCTAAGGAGGAAACACAGCATCTATTGGACTTGCTAACATCCCAGGCTGATTCCTACATGGAATCCAGCAAGGATTATTAACACCATTAGGAACACCTTGCAATCATAGTGTAACCACTGACTGCACCCCAGCTGACTGAAAAATGTCATCTGTTATCCCCTTACGCAGAGGCGGTCGATCCACCAGTCATGGGAACTATAGACTTATTAGCCTGAGTAGCCATATCTGTAAGCTCATGGGGCAAATCATTATGGACCTTATCAGCAAGGATATATGTAATCTATAAATGGTTGACCCTACACAGTTTGAATTTCTGAAAGGAAGATCATGCCTGTTAAACCTGGTGGACATGTATGAGGCAGTCAGCAAGGACCTGGATGAGGAGACATTTGTGCATACAACCACCTGGACTTAGCCAAGCTGTGTGACATTGTCCCCCACTCAGGCATCATTGACAAACTCTCCCAACTAGGCATCAACAGTAATAGCATTAGAGGGGTCACTAAGTGGCTCACTGATAGAACTCATAGTCATAATACGGGAATCCACCTCCAATAGCAGGTCTGTAACCAGTGGTGTTCCACAGGGCTCCGTCCCGGGTCCTGTACTGCTTGGAATCCATTTATCTAAATTAAAAGCACAAAATGAATGTTTGTGGCTGACAAGGTTTGCTGATGCCTGCAAACTGGGAATGGTCATATAATCTCCAAATTATGTCAATATCCTACATGAGGGGCTTTATGAACAAATAATTTGTTGCCATACTCATGGCAGTAAATTCCATGCAAATATATGCAGTATTATTTCCATTGGTAACACCAATGTTCCCGGTAAGTAGCACATCAGTAGCAACACCTGATGTACATACTCAGGAGCAAGAGACCTGGGCACACAGGCCTGGCCACACAGGTTTACCCCCACCTTACCATAGATCACCATGTCTCCACAGTGGTAAGTAGAGAATTATATCTTGCTCATGTCATAACTGTGGACACTGCCACCCAAAACTGAAGTAGTTATAACCTCCATGTACTCTTCCCTCAGCAGGCCAATATTTTAATGCAATGGCCATTTTGTCATGTACCTTTCCAAACACCAGTGGCAATTGCACACAACACAAAGGTTCCTCACAAGGGAACTTCAAGTCTTCCACATCTGTCCTATAGGGATCATTTTAAATAACTGTCATTGAAGCCTGTATTATATAAACTACTCAGAGGTGATCTCTGCCTTGCATATGGGGCAATGTCTGACCCTGCTTTATTGGAAATTCTGTATATCTGAAGGTCAAATGGTATATGGATTTCTCGCTGTAAGGACATTAACCTGGTATGTGAATTAATAATACATGCTGGTGGGAGAGATATGTCTTTCAGAGTTTAACAAACCTTTGAAACAGACTCCCACTTAATGGCAAACAGAGTAACTCATTGTTCCTCTTCAGATGCAATCTGTATGATTGTCTGGGGACCATCATTTCACCACAGGGCTTTTGCCTGTGTCCCTTTTGGACAAGGCCAATATTTGTTGATCGTGTAAATAAGGGTAAGAACTTTGCTTTGACTATAAAGGCCCTAGGGCCATTAGCCTAGTAAATTCCAATGATCACATACACTGATGTAAAATGTTCTCTAACATCCACACATACAAACCTGGCTACAGTGAGAATAGTACCACTACCATTAATGTTTACAGAACACTGCATAGCACACACACATACATGCACACACACACACACACACACACACACACACACACACACACACACACATACACACCCCAAGTTGGCAGCAATTACATTGGAACCCCTATGTATCTATTGGTGCACATTACAAATCAGAGTACTTAATGCCCCCATCACAGCTTAAGTCTGCTATTAATATCTCTTTAGGTACTCTTATGGTAGATGATATTAGCAGGCCTTGTGGTGGTCAGGAATTTGGAGCCCTGCATTACCTACTTCAAACAAAATACTACAAACCTTACTACTTTCTAAGTCAGTGTGGTGATTGTACGTATTTTGTATGGAAATACACATACACACACCAAGTGGCCTGGAGTGAGATTAGAATCCCTACCTATCTAGTCTTACACGCTACAGTCTGTTTTCAAAAGATCTGCAGGCTAGCTACTTGTGGAGGACATAAACTTGGCCTGTGTTGAACAGCTTGTGTGGCCTACAGAGTGATATCACTTCTTACTGTCATCTGCATCTCGTAGCCTAGCAGTCAGATAACTGTTTTTTATCTTAGCTATTTGGCAACAGTATCCATGTTGGCCATATGTGGCTGTTTGCATTTAGATGGGCAAGCCTGTGAGCAAAAACAATTTGCCTTGTCAATGTGTGAGTAGGCAACATTATACATTACACAATCTGTTCACTTGTTGGTGTATGTGTGGTGACATCCAGCATACAAAGGAGGCTGTAAGTAAGTGCATTACCTACTCTTGAGCTTTTACTTTTGGTCCTTTGAACAACATTATATATGTGTCATAGTGCAGCTTTACCCACCGTTATCAGAGTATGTAAGGCAATACAGGCATGCACACATATATAAACATATATATTTATGTATATAGCAGGGACATATATATAAATGGAGGTGTGTGTGTGTGTGTGTGTGTGTGTGTGTGTGTGTGTGTGTGTGTGTGTGTGTGTGTTTTATATCTGTCTATCTACATATATATATATATATATATGTGTGTGTGTGTGTGTGTGTGTGTGTGTGTGTGTGTGCATGTGTGTGTGTGTGTGTGTGTGTGTGTGTGTGTGTGTGTGTGTGTGTGTGTGTGTGTGTGGATTCACTTCATAAGCTCAAAAGCTCAAAATCTTGAATTTCAAAAGACTGAAATCAAAATCTTGAAAGTTCAAAAGACTGAAAACTGAAAATACCGAATCTTAGAATATTGAAAACACACAGGATACCATCACTTGCTATATTCCAGCAGAAGTAGATACAGAAACAAATACAAGACAAACCATATTGCTTTTCTCCAAGTATAAGCAGGGGAGCACGCCATCCTGCACTACCATGTGGGAGTCTGTGCCCCCCACACCCCTGCTACTTAAATATATCAACTCTGAGTTCTCACTTCACTACACTAACATGAGTAATGTTGTAGTATAGCAAGTTAGAAGGGAACATGACTAAGGTTACAACAGGCAGTCATGAAACGAGTAATGGTATGTTTGCCATTTTGTTCTGCGGATTGTGATTTCAGAGTTGATATATTTAAGTAGCAGGGGGTGTGGGGGGGCACAGTCCCGCATACTTGGAGAAGTGGTAAATGGTTTATCTTTTGTTTCTGTACGTAGTTGTGCTGGAATATAGCAAGAATTGGTATCCTGCATGTTTTCAGTATTCTGAGATTCAGTATTTTGAGTTTTCAGTCTTTTGAACTTTTAAGATTTTGGTCTCAGTCTTTTGAAATTTGAAATTTTGAGCTTTCAAGCTTCTGAAGTGAATCAGTATAGATATATATATATATATATATATATATATATATATAGAGAGAGAGAGAGAGAGAGAGAAATATATCTATATCTAAAGGGAGAGAGATAGTGAGAGACAAATATATATACATATATGTATGTATCTATTGACATATCTATATGTAAAAAAGTCATTGTGCAAGGAGCAACAGAACTGCACTCGGCAACTAGGTGTAATAGCATGCCCAGTGGGATTTTTGCTAGTTATAAACTGACTTCAGCCCACATCTACCTGTACTCCAGTCCAGGATTTTGTGTGTTACACAAAATGACATGTGTCCCTGTTTCTGCACTGTTGCACTTCACTCAGACTGGCTAAGAATTTCTAAAGTTGCAAAAACCTGTTCCACGAACAATAAAGGTCTTCCTCCCACACAAGTCCAGAAAGATAGAATCCACCAGCGAAATTATATAATTAATTTATTTTCACACCAAACAAGTAAAATCTGAGCGCTTTCGTCTCCCTTCGGAGGAAGACCTTTATTGTTTATGGAACAGGTTTTTGCTACTTGGTGTGACAATTTTTCGTGTTTTGTAATTTCTAAAGTTGTCTGATGTAATTAATATGTGACAAAGGTTAATAATACTGCAGCTCACACAGACTGACAGTCTATAAAACACAACTTATTAATACCTCATGTCCAAAAGAAGTGGATACTTCTAGATTAGAACCATGAGCACCATCACACAATCTAATTGGCCTAGTCCTTTGAGCCACACAAGCTGCTTGCCAGACAGGGGTCATTCATTGCATAATCACTTGCATAAGTGTGTACATTGTTATTCCTGTTTTACCTAAGACACATAAGATGAATTTATGTGTTACTGTCCTGAGACTGACTAGAATGCTCATATACCATTGATGAGTTACTGCTACAACAGTTACAAGGGAACACTGCTGTGTTGGGTTGGGGGAACAACACCACATGTGCTGCTGGGATACACGATAGTCTGACTATCATTTAAACCCACTGTCTAACATCTCCCTTGACTGATGTACCATTAAGTGAGACTGCATGAATATTCCATGCATGAGGCCTTGTGAATAGTAATGAATACTTGATAGTGGAATTGGTACCTGTAATCTCATGTGGATGTCATTTCTGTCCACCTCGCCCACTATATTTACTTGCATAATGTATCTGGTGAATACATACATAACATGTCATAATAACCCTTATGAGTATTGTGTAGGTTACGGACTTACCTTGCAAATGCAGCAGTTGACACAACTGTAGTTCAGGGCTGACTCTGTCTGATGCAAACAGTACACAGCCAATACATGGATAGGTACAGGATGTGTGAGTTGCCTGGCATCAATTTAAATATGTGTATGTGAGCAGGAGTAAAGCATCCGTCCCTAGGTCCCTAGGTTGTCAGTGAATGTGCTATGCATTGTCTCTTAGCCAAATCCAGGGAATACTGAGCAGGCCTGCATCTGCCTACAGGGACATCAGCAGGGGGTTCCTCTTCCTAGTCCTCCTGTGACTGTGGCTGTGGTGACCTAGGCACTGATGGAGTACTGTGTATCCCTTCCCTTTGTTGATCCTGCTGCAGCTGTTTCCTTAGGATAAGATTGTGTAGCATAGTGATTCAAAGATGGCTGCCATTCTGTGAACACTGCTGAACTGCATCTCTGCATATACCCTGAGAAAATCTAAACCTAGAATTGATACTAGGAACTTTTTAACATTAAATCTACAGTAAAATAACTGCAACTTCATTCAACTATTCTGTAGGAAGAAGAAAAAAATGAAAAATAATACATTATTCAACAGGATTATAATAGATTAGCTGGCTCTGAAAAGAGAATCAAACAAAGGAACCATGTGCTCTATACACTGTAAACTTTTGTGCTGTGATAAGATGTCGAAAGAGGAAAAAAATATGGACATAACCACTACTAAAACAAAACTTTCAGAACTGCAGTCACCGGAAAAAGATGTGATTTCCAAAAGACAAATAATTACTAAACAACAAGAACAACAAAAGCCAGGGACTAAAACTAAATCCGATCAAGCACTAAATATGGAAGACATCAGAAATGCCTTGTTACCCATTCAAGAAGCTCTGAAAGAATTAACCAACCAAATGCAAACGTTTGGAAAATCTTGTAACCAACTACTTGAAAGAATGGAAAAGTCTAAAGCTCGGATTTCTGAAAATGAGGATAAACTAACTTTACTGGTAAAAAAAACAAATATGCATGACTTGGATATTCAGGCTATTCAAAGCAAGATTACTGATTTAGAAGCAAGATCCAGGAGGAATAACATTATTATTAGAGGAATTCCAGAATCTGTACAATATAATGATTTAATCCCATCTATAACACAAATATTTACAGTGCTTTTAAATTACTCTGACATGGTAAAACAAATCATTATTGAAAGGGCACACAGAGTTCTGAGAGAACTACAAGCTTCTAATACTCCAAGACCTGTATATGTTAAAATACTCAATTATCAGGATGTTAGCAGAATTCTTACAACTGCTAAAAAAAGTGGAGGATGTATCATGTGGAAAAACAACAAAATTTCTCTGGCCCAAGGATTTACCTCTACAAGTCAGACAAGCTAGACAGTCCTTATCTCCTTACTGTAGGTTTCTTATTGATAAACAGGTTAAATTCCAAATGAAATATCCTAATATATTAACATTTACAATAGATGGGACTAAATATTCTGTTTCTGCAAAAAATGAAGCAAAAATTACTTTTCTGAAGGTTTTTAAGAGTGTACCTGCTTCTGAGACTTGAACTGAATTTCTGTTGGGACTGACAGGCTGCCTGAGATCGGATTTGCTGATTACTGTGGCTCGAGGTCTTTGTAATCCTTTGTCTTCTCTTGAAATGCTTTAGGCCTCTTTTGGATTAATAGGGTTGCTGTTTTTTGCTGATCTGGGCTTTCTGCGGTTGTATTCCAAAATTTTATAGCTTCTACGAGCTGTTTTCATCGACAAGAAGACAGGAAATGCCTTCAGTGCTGCCGAGGGGGCGGATTTTGATGTGGCGCTTCCGGAAGTCCGGTTGTAATAGCGGTCCCCCATCACGAGTATTCTACATGGTTTCCAGGCTTGGAAACCTGAAAGGATTTGTTTTTAGCCCTGCAAAGACATTTTACCATCAAGTAATGTACTGTTATGATATTTTAAGCACATAGGAACATCTTTATACACTTGCTAGTTAGATACTAATATAAACCCTGTTGTTTATAATAGATTAAGAGGGTGTATGGAGTATTGTTAAATATGGGACTTTTAGTACATTTTATAACTTTATAACATATAATATAACCTATATATTTTTACTCAGAGGTGATAGCTATATATATTACATTATTTGGACACTGGTTTACAATATTAGAAGATAGTGATAGTTTACAATATATAAATAAGGGAAATTTTTATTTAAATGTATGTGTTTCTATATATGGTTATAATATAGCTTTTTTCCACAATAGAAGAACATTTTGTCCATTTGTTAAACTTCTACTTCTCAAAATGACATTTTTTGACTATAATAGGTGATGTATGTTAAGTATATATAGTTTGCTAATCAAAGTTACCAAAATCCTTTTTACAGTAATGTTATATCCTTAAAATGATTTATTTCAATAACAATTAATCCAAGATGTAGATGAACAGCAGTGTTTGTTAGAGAATGTTTAAATTAGACTTTGTAATAGTTAGGTTAGTTTATATAGGTCTCAATTATGAGATGTGTTTGAGGTTTTATAATCTGAAGTTTTTATGTTTCTTTGTCTTTTTGACCTTTTCAGTCTACTATATTATACAAGACCTACATATGTCCTGGTCTGGGGTTAGAGTGGGTAGGCACTGGTATAGGATGAGATGTCAAGAATGCTTCCAAATTACGTATGTTTTTCAAGGCATTTTACTTTTTCTTTTTGTTTTCCCTTTTAAACTTTTTATTTTATAAACAACCATTTGAATGTGGGAAGTAGACTCATGGAACATTAAAGGGCTCCAGAGCTTAAAAAAGAGGAAGTTATTTTTACATTTATTGTTGCAGGCTAAGGCGTTGTTTATACTACTTCAAGAAACACATTTAACTAATGATCAATGGGTTGATATAAAAAAGAAAAGAAGTGGATTAAAGAAGTAATAGCCTCAGAAGGTAAAACTAATAGTGCTGGGGTAGCTATAATTATTAAAAATAAATATAAGGGAAAGATTTTAGACTCTAAAACAGATAAAGATGGAAGATGGTGTTATGTTATTCTTTTATCTACCCAGTTTGATAAACCTATTTTATTGTTAAATGTTTATGCACCCTGTAATGACCAGCAACTATTCATAGCATCATTATATCCAATTTTGACACAATATGATAAATATTATATAATTATTGGAGGAGATTGGAATTCTTATCAAAATCCGAAGTTGGATAGATCTTGTCCACAAAGAGCATTTAATAAACAAGCTGTATCAGCACTAAGTGATATTAAGGAAGACTTCCAATTATACGATCCTATTCAGTATTTAAATATTATTAATAGCACAAATAATTATACTTTTTATTCAACATGTCATAAAATGTGGTCCAGAATAGATTTCTTCTTGATTTCAAGAATAATGGTTAATTTGGAACCCTTAGTTGTTACACATGCACGTTATTTATCAGATCATTCAAAAATGTCATTAAGTTTTGCTAAAGAATCAATGGAGACCCAGCGGCAAAGAGGTTTTAACTGGTCTCTTAACACAAATTTGTTGAATAAGGAGGAAATATTACATGAAATTATAGATCACCCTAAAGATTTATTAGATAGACTAAAGAAACAACAATATGTACCTGACATTGAATAGGCGACAGTTAAAACACAGATAAGAGGGATCTTTTTGCAAAAAACTTCATATTATAAAAAAATACAAAACAGAGATATTCAAAAACTGGAAGTTAAAATTAAGACACTGGATCAAGAATTGATTCAAAATTTTAATGCTCAAACAGAGGTGGAATTACTCAAATGTCAAAAAGATCTCTTCTTAATCCAAAATAGTATGTTGACATTTCAGGAACATAGGATGTTAGTGAGGTATGCCTATCATGTTCAAACACCATCAAGGGCATTAGCTAGAATAATTAATCAACTGAGAACAGCAGTACAAATTTCAGAAATACATTTTAGAAATACATCTTATTCTAAAACTGAAGATATCATTAATGGCTTTGAGCAGATATATACTAGTATATAGTGGGCAAAATGACTTATCCCCACATAGGATTAGTAATGAATTTTTACAAACTATTAAGTTTCCGGAAATAGAAGATAATATTCAAAGAGATTTGATTAAACTGATATCTGAAGAAGTAATATATACAATTCAACATATGAAATCGCACAAGTCACCAGGTCCTGACAGTTTGACGGTGGAATTTTATAAGGTATTTGATAATATCTTTGGTAAAATACTCTCACATGTTTTTAATTACATAATTAAGAATAAAATCAATGATCCCCATTTCAGTGCTTCAAAAACTATTTTTATACCTAAACCTAATTCTGATTCTCAAAACCCTGATAATTATAGACCAATATCATTAATTAATGTAGATATGAAAATTTTAACCTCTATTATAGCTGCTAGATTAAAAAAAATAATGAATCATATAATATCTAGGAACAAGCTGGTTTCATGGCAACTAGACAGACTAGTGATAATACACTTACACTTCATACTTTGATAGCGTATGCTAAACAGAAGAATATTAATATGTATGCGCTTATAATTGATGCACAGAAGGCTTTTGACAGGGTTGATATAAACTTTCTGTTTGAAATTTTACCATATTTTAATATATCTCAAGAGTTTGTTCAAGTGTTAAAAATTTTATATAATAATCCTTATACCACATTGTACATTAATAGAAATTTCTCTAAAAGAATACAAATCAAAAATGGAACACGTCAGGGTTGTCCTTTGCCCCCTTTATTATTCAATATATATATCAAACCCTTATTCTTATATATTAAACAGAATATATACCACAATGCCCAAATAGTTTACGAACAAAAATATCAATGGCAGCATTTGCAGATGATTTGAATATCTATTGCACAACTCCAATCTCAGACACTAAAAGGATACTAAAAGCGATAGATAACTTTTCAGAAGTTTCCAACTATAAAATTAATCTTAAAAAAACTAGTATTTTCCCTTTGAGAACTCCCAAACCTTTTTTCACTGTTGTCTCTGGTGGGAAAAGTAATGTTTAAAGATAACATTAAATACTTGGGTATTGGCTTCTCTACAGATGATAAAGACTTTTATACTACTAACATTAAATAAGTTTGGGATCAAATATTATCTGATTTTGGGAGATGGAAGAATCTACGATTACCACTGTTAGCAAAAGTATCAATTATTAAAATTAATGTATTACCACGATTATTATATATTTTCAGGTCTGCTCAAGTAGTAATCTCGAAGACATTTTTTAAACAAATCCACAAAGAATTGGCTAAATTCATTTGGGAGCCAAAGAAAACAAGGATTTCCTATGATAAATTAATGACTCCAAAAAATAAAGGAGGATTGGAGTTACCAAATTTTGAAATTTACTATTTAATAGTAAACTCAAACAGGCTTCTGAGAATTGCTAATTATGATATAACTAGCACTAAATGGATGCCTACTTGGGTAGTCCTGAACTATAAATATATCCTAAATTTGAATATTAATCCTAAAGCAATACCCTTTTTAGGAAAAGATACTTTGAAATTATATGGAATAATGGATCACATTAAACTATATGTAACATCTATACAAAACTTATTTCAATCACTAGATCTTGCTCAACATATGATGTTTTTTCAACCCTTTCACAGGAACCCTAACTTGAGGTTAAATAATCAATTAATTGATCTCAAAGAATCCCCATTAATAGTCAATTTAACTTTAATTGACATCTATATATTTCTCAAATTCTCGGCTAATCAGATAAGACAAGAATTAAATTTACCTAAAAACTATCTTGTTATTTTAAGACAAATTAGGGAACTTTCTATAAGCTACTTTAAAAATTTTAAACCCAGAGAAGAGATTATAATCAAGTCCTCAAATTTGTGGCAAGCTCTCAAACAAGATATTAAATTTATAACAGCAGCAAATAAATTAATAAAAGACTTCAGATTCCAAGATAAAGTTCTTTTGTCAAAATATTGGAAAGAGAAAATTCCATCGACAGAAGAAAGTCATATTATAAAAGCAATTGATTTGACTACAAAATCTATTTCTTTTCAAAAATTGATGTATACCCATTTGATGATATGGAATAATGCATATTATACACGCCTTAGCCTGCATAAATTTAATTCTAAAAATTCTCCAATTTGTCCATACTGTAATGACCAATCTGCCGATCTTCTTCATATGTTCTGGAGTTGCAAATGCATATACAGACTTTGGAACTCGCTAAAGTTACAACTTCAGAAGATGGGTTATCAAAGTACAACATTGTCATGGAAATTCATGATTTTGCATATTCCCCCAAAAGAACTTTCTAGATCTCAAAGTATCATATTAATTAATATCTTCTTATTAATGAAGCTATATATAGCTACTAATTGGTTAGACCCATCCAAAACATCATGGAATAATTTTAGAGTTTTAGCAATAAGGCATATAGTAGCTCACAAATTACTTTTGAACCAACATAATAAAAATATTAATAATCCAAAAATATGGGAACAAGTATTTAATATTATATTAGCGTAATATTTCAAATTTGAATGTATCAAGAATTATTTTTACACTTCTAAAAGACTTTGTAACAGCAAACTGTTCATTATTCGAATTGATCTTAACTATTTTTATATTCTTCTTGTATAATTTACTGTTTTACTTGGAAGCATTCATGTAAATATTGTATATATGTTATAGTGTTATTGTTAGTTACATTAGTTGGTAATTTTTATGTTATTTTGTATTTGTTTTAACTTTGTATGGAATATAATAAAACAATAAAAATTTATTATTGAAGATTGTGTAGCATAGCACATATTGTGAATATATGTGCACATGTAGTTGGAGAATACTGCAGGGCTCCACCAGATACATCCAGGCTCTGGAACCATGACTTCAGAAGCCCATGCACATACTCTATGATGTTCCTAGTTTGTGCGTGTATCTCTTTATGGCATTCTTGTGTGTGTGTGTGTGTGTGTGTGTGTGTGTGTGTGTGTGTGTGTGTGTGTGTGTGTGCATGTGTGCGTGCACTCACATTTCAGATGGGTGTCATCATCCATGGTTCCAGGGCATAGACAACATCCCCCAGTAAATGGCCCTGTGGGATGTTCCCCCTAGCAAACATCTGTTACAGCTGTCATGTGTGTCGGGTATGGGAGTCATGAAAACTGCCAGGGTTGCTAGCACACACATTCAGAATATACCCCTGGGTATTGCACATGACCTGGCTGTTGATGGTGTGGTACCCCTTACGATTAACGTAGCTTGTACCCTGCTCACCAGGTGGTGCCATGATGTGTACATAAGTGCAATCTATGGCACCCAGTACTTCAGGGTAGTGTGCTACATGGTAGAAGTGTTGCATATTGCTGGCCCTTGTCTCAGGGGAGAGGGGAAAAGATATATGTTTACTGGCATGTGGGAGCATAGCATCCAGGAACCGGTGTAGTATCCTGGATGTAGATACCTGTGACCCTCCCATCATGCCCCCAGTTGGTCTTTGAAAAGTACCTGCAGCTAGTATCCTAAGGGCTACACATACCTTTGCTTCCACTGGGATGGGTTCCCCTCTGTTAGCTGTGGCTCTGAATTGAGAGTGGCAGAGCTCAATGAGTTCTTGTAATATTTCCCTGTCCAGCCTGTAGTGCTCTACAATCTTCAGCTCATGTAGCTCCTGGAAGGTTACCCTGGGCTTGAACACTCTTCTCCTTCTCAGCCTAGGCCTATTGTCAGCAGCCCCAGCAGCACTGACGTCATCATCTAGCACATACATATGTAGCATAGCTGCAGCAGCCCCTAGTATTATCTCAGCTAAAATTCCCAAGTGCCTACTCCAATGGTCCAGACAATTGGGGGACAATCAGAATGTAGGGTGTATGCATACGTTATACAGGTCTGCTGTAGGTACATCATGTATGAATGGCTAATTATGATACATTTCACTTGCCCAGACTGTAATTAACATCATTTAATGGCCCTACTTTAGTGTGCAATGTGGCATATAACTTATACACAATAGTAAATATTCATTGAATATATATGCTTTAGATTTATTGCTGCTTACACCATCACTGTCATGTGGGTAGTGTGCCGCACAAACATGTTAAGCTATGCACTGCACAGGATAGCATAGCTTGTGCAGTAGTCCAAATTATTCATTGAACATATCCATTTTTAATCACTTGCTGCCTATGTTATCACTGTGACCTGGGTGGTCTTTCCACACACACTCTGCTATGTGGTGCCCAGAGCAAACGTGCAGACTGGGAATAAAAAAATCCTAATCGTAACAGGATACAGCCCCAATGTCATCCACATCCAGTGGAAATATCAACATGGTGTAGGAGCCTACACGAAGTGGATATGCGGACATGCTTACTCCTTTTTGGTATTCAAGACATCCACCTATTTTGCATGCATATTTGTGCTGACAACCTTGAAACTACATGGTTCATATCCATATGAGCTGGGTAACAGCACCAATGCACCATTGTACAGACCTGATACAAGGTGTTAATACATTTCTGAAAAATATTATAAAATGTTTTTTTTTTTATTTTTTTCTATTAAGCATGTTTGTGCACTGGGGTAGATAGTGCAAACATGTAGAGATTATTAAAAAACATATTATCAATGTAACTTATTCCCTTCCTCTTTCGGACATCCACAATGTTACTTCTGCATATATCTGTATGTGGTATAACATTTCAGGGGAAGTATGTCCCTATTTGTAGAGTTTTACATCCCCTTCTGTCTGTGTAGACTCCTGTACGCAGAAATATTCTGTGTACACTACAGACACTGACACGGAGTCTATATGGATGCCTTTCTGCTTTTTGGATCACTTAACCTTTCTCATTTGCATAGGATTCACCTGCTTATGAGGTTATTTGCATTCCACAGAATTTTTCCTGTTTGCACGTGTGTGTGCCTAAGTGACGCTTACTGTATCTAAAAATGTCTGTGCTCATGTACGCATCACGGAGTGATGTGTACACAGGAAAATAAATTGTGTAGGCTTTACTGAATTCCCTCATTTATTTTTTATGCTGATGACTTATGGTTGGAAAAAATAAAGCAAGGAGTGTAGTGCATATCAAAAATGTTAGAGCATGTTAATAAACCATTATTTGAAAGATGAAGTATAGATAGACTGTAATAAGCTTAAAAATCTTGTTATTATTGAGGAAAAGAAACTAAATTTTAGGTAACATGTAGATTAAACTGCAATAGATTGCTGTAAAACAGTTTGATGAGTCTGGAGAGTTGTAAGCAGAGAGCGATCAAAGATTAGTATCTGGTCTGAGATTCAGAAACACTGTGGCTGTGATCAACACCCTCATCAGTTTACTGTGCATGTGTAACAGCCTATGATTATTAGTATTAATAATGAATGCAGCTATGCAAGTGTGTGCAAAAAGCAACAGCCACAGGAAGGAGCATGTATGACTATGGAGCAGCCATAGAGACATATGAACAGGAGTAGTGTTTGTTTATCGAGCACTAACACCTAGGTGCTCAACATGACCTTTCATGCACAGCTGCTGTAAGAGAAAGGAGGCATGTAGCAGCCTTATAACGTCATGAGGCATGTGTGCTGATCTACTTTTTATGTAATAGTAAATATATGCAGAGAATATGAGTTGTGGGGAGTAGTAAAGAGGATAGAGGAAGTAATAGGACCACAAAAACAAACATAACATAGACAAGGCTGCAAAGGGCAGTGGTGGCACAATTAGGGATAGGGAAGACAAAGGATACATGGTTATGAAACACACAAATATAAATGTCAGGTAATTAAACATAAAAATGTGAACCAAGATTTAATGGGTATTGTAGTGAAAAGTACTACTATCTCAACAAAAAGCAGTTGCAGAGTCTAACCATTGTATCTGTATTATAATGTAAATGACAGGAAACAAGCATCCTACTGTAAAAATAATGTGCTGATATGCAGTCCCTAATGGGACACGAACCCACAACCCTTCCTACTTATAGTGTGTGAAGAAACCCTTCATTGACAGGTTGAGCTACAGAAAAAACTGAGTCAAACTGCCTTAGGGAAATGCATAGCAGTCTGTGATTATACACTTGCAGAATGAAAAAAAAAATTTAAAAAAGAATCATACAACCCTGAACTGATTTAAACCCACAACCTTCCCCAGTTACAGTGTGTGCTGCACTTCATTTACAGGTTAAGCTACAGAAGCATTGAGGCAAACAGCATCAGGGAAACACACAGCAATTGGTGGTTACACACTTGTAGAATGAAAGAATAAGAGAGCAAACAATAATCTATCAGGGCACCACGTTTGGATCTAATCTATTATCAACAAGCATAGGTGGTATTGTAATTCTTTGCAGGGGAAACTAGTAATTTCCTGGCAATTGTATGTGCTATTTGCAAACTGTCACATAATGAGACTCATTGCATGTGTGCAGCTGGTACTGACTGAGACCAATACATAACATATGGACATATGGATCATGGCAGCTCAGCTCTTTTGCTATATAATGAGAAGTGCCAGTTCTCATTGGTTGTACTTGGGCATTGATGGCGCTCTTTGCAATCCACCTCACAAAGTAAGGTCACAAAATATAATGGATTTGGAAGATCTATATGGACATGTGTGAGGAGTGGTTATTTGATCAGATTAAAGGGTGGAAATTAGGAAAGAGATAAAAATGGGGAGCTAGCAAGAAGTAGAACAGAAGGTGAGCAACTAAGGAATGAGGAGAATGGAGGTTGGGAAGGTGAGATAATACTTTTTTATGGGTTTCTAAGGCATTCTATTTAAGAATACTCTATCAGTTCCTTGATGCCATGCTGCAGCATGTGGGAGAGCATATGTGGTCCCCATGTATGCCAGAGGAGAAAGCCAACATAATGTGGTACTCCTATGCTATAGCCTACTTCCTGAGTACTGCGGGTAATAAGTTGTACCTGTATTGAACAAGGAGGGAGGTACATGAAGAACAAATGGTATCACTCAATCAATTGTCAGGTGGTCTGTAATGCAGTGGGTATCATCTAAAATGTGTGTGCAGGTTCCCAGGCTACATGACCCGCATCAATGGTTTGT